>NC_079434.1:2360778-2368387 GCF_026213295.1 Gadus chalcogrammus | reverse complement strand
ACTCCCCCCTCCTCCTCCTCTCTCCCCTTCCTCCCCCCCCAGCCCCTCCTCCCTCTGCCTCCTCTTCCTCCCTCCCCCACCCCTACCTATCCCTACAGTTATAGGATCACACCAGGGGGTAAAGCCATATATTCAAACATCTAAATGTTTGTTTTCCCTCTCTCTCTCTCTCTCTCTCTCTCTCTCTCTCTCTCTCTCTCTCTCTCTCTCTCTCTCTCTCTCTCTCTCCATGTCTCCCTCTCTCTCTCTCTCTCTCTCTCTCTCTCTCTCTCTCTCTCTCTCTCTCTCTCTCTCTCTCTCTCTCTCTCCATGTCTCCCTCTCTCTCTCTCTCTCTCTCTCTCTCTCTCTCTCTTCTCTCGTCTATCTCTCTCTCTCTCTCTCTCTCTCTCTCTCTTCTCTCCTCTCCTCTCTCTCCATGTCTCCCTCTCTCTCTCTCTCTCTCTCTTCTCTCTCTCTCTCTCTCTCTCTCTCTCTCTCTCTCTCTCTCTCTCTCCTTCCCTCTCCCTCTCTCGATCCATAGCCTGTTAATAAGAGAGAGCCAGAGCCAGTTCTGTATCTCTTACACATGGATAAAGAAAGTGAGTGACTAGCTGTGTGTGTGTGTGTGTGTGTGTGTGTGTGTGTGTGTGTGTGTGTGTGTGTGTGTGTACGTTGGGTGTGTGGAATACTTCCTGAGGTTTGCGTATTCCGCTGCCTCTGTGAGTATACTTTTGCCATGTAAGTCAGGGTTAGTGTGATTGTTAGCGTATGTGCCAGCACACTGCACGTCTGTGATTCTGGGGACGGGCTGCTGTTGTTTTGTAGAAGGCAATGAGAATTATTGTGGTTACGGGAAATGTCTTGCAGCTTGAGTGTGTGTGCGTGTCTATGTGTGTGTGAGTGATGTGTGCGCTATGAAGCACTACATTGCTTTGGCTCTCCCAGCGCTGCATGGGAATGATTAGGTAGTGTGTGAGGAGGCATTAAAACCTCTTGGCGCTCTTTGAAAGCTCTACAAGTCTAGCCCTCCCTCAAGAGGTTCCACACACACCCACGCACACTTACACACGCACAGATTCTTACATGCACAACGTATGCAAAAAAACATGCATTTTTTTTTTTACCATAGTCAAAGTAGTGCGTGTGCAGCGCTTTGATAAGTACGTCCACATGCAGCACTGTGAACTATGTAAATAATGGACTCATGACGTATGGCTCTATGATTGTCCCCCTCAAACGTACGCACACCAAACACACACACACACACACACACACACACACACACACACACACACACACACACACACACACACACACACACACACACACACACACACACACACACACACACACACACACACACACACACACACCCATCTGGTGGGTTCCCATGGCACGGTGGAGTCCCACGGCAGGGCCAGAAATGTGTGTGTTTTTAAACCGCCGTCATGGTAATTAGCTTTCTCCCATTACTTGAGCCTCGTTATCTAAATTATGCAAATTCAGCCAGTGCCTAATTGATTAGAACGCCCTCCCCCCCCCCCCCCCCCCCTCCCAATTCCTGGGCTCCATTGCTGTCCAGATTCCTTCAGCTAATCCCCAAGCCACTCTGGAGCTCGTTAGAGACCAGCAGGCTCGTTAAGACTCTGTGAAGGGCTGGGCATGTCCACACATATGGGGGGGGGGGGGGGAAGGACAAATTCTCAACCTTGTTAGAGACCCTTGGGTGCCTTAGATGTGTACCCTAATGCCATGAGTCTGGGGTGGGGGGGTGGTGATGGGGTTCTAATGCCATGAGGCTGGGGTCTGGGAGGGGGTTGGTGATGGGGTTGTAGCAGACCGTCCACCTGGTGGTGCGTTGGTGTGAGCAGAAGTTTTTGGGTCGGTACGTTTTTGTGTTCAAACTGCGTTGGATACTTGAATGTGAGATTGTATTATTTTTAGTGACACCTAGTGATAGATTCCACTTAAAAATCCAACGGACAACCATTTTGTTTTTATATCCTTGACATTAGAATGATGTGTGATGTCAGCTTTTACAATACCAAAAAAATAGCACAAGCTCTACTTTCTGAAAGTTATGGAGCGACCACAAGGGGGTCTGATTCCCCAGCAGCCTGATAACAGTGTTTCAGAGGGTCCGTCTCTGGCCCCTCTCTGGGCCCTCTCTGGCCCCTCTCTGGGCCCCTCTCTGGACCCTCTCTGGCCCCTCTCTGGGCCCCTCTCTGGCCCCTGGCCCGTCCCGTGGGCCGTCTGGAGCGGCCCAGGTGCTGCTCCCGGCAGCACCTGGGCCGCTGGAGGGGGGCGCTGGCACTGGTTGATTTGGCACCCGTCTAAGACTCCTTCCTCAGTCTTTCCCGCCAACGAGCCCTGCAGGGGCCGGGGGAGATGGCCGGGGGGGCCGAGGGACAATATATCGGGTTATTCAGCCGTAAAACTCCCCCTCACACAGAAACACACACGCACGCGCCCCGCAGAACACTCCCAGTGACCAGGCCGCCGCGCTCTCCTCCTGCTCGCCTGCCAGTGGACATCCCCTCTATTAATTTGAGTCGTCGTTCTGCTTTTTCAGTCAACCCCTCCAACCCCTGCTTACCCCCACCCACCAACACCAACACCCACCCAAAAAAAGAGCCCTCTGCCCATCTCACATCAATCCCTCCAGGACCCCCCCCCCTCCCTCTCCACTCTCCTCCTGGGGCCATTCAGGAGGGCCCATCAGCTCTTCCCCGGGCCCTTCAGAGATGCGTCTCCCTTTTCTCCGGGGGTCCGCGAGGGTCTTTGTCTGCGCGCCGGCTCACTGCTTTACAATGACTCTCCACTCTATTAAGGTGCGTTCTGCCTGTTAGCGTCGCCAGGGGCAACCCGCCTCCCGCATGGCAGCTATGCAGCGTGGCATTGTGGGGCCGCGGGCCCCGAGCAGGGGGGGGGGGGGGAGGGCGGTCGACCCCCCCGTCCCACCCCGGCACTCCTCACACTTGACACCGCATGTGTTTATCTAAAAGGGGGGGGGGGCTTTGTGGTGTTTGGAGAACCTCAAGAAGGGGGAGGAGGGGGGTAAAAGGATGTAAAACCAGGGTGCAGGGGGAGAAACGGAGATGGGGGGGGGGGGGGTGATAAATATTCAACAGCTCAGCTTCTCAGAAGAGGTTGCGGCCCTTCCCCGCCCCAACGGGGCCCAGATGGAATGTGAGCACGCTGGAGGAGGCTCCAGTCTGATTTTATCCAATTAGCAAGGTTGTCAAAATGAATTTATCCACGGAGGCAGGGGACAATGTGGGCCCCGGAGGAGGGCACAGGGGCCCTCAGTTCCTTTGGCCTGAGCACTGACTCACAATGAACTTTTATCTCAGGTCTCTCGCTCTCTTTCTCCCTGTCTTCCTCCGTCTCTCTCTCGCTCTATTACTCTCTCATTCTATCTGTTACCATCTTTTACTCTCTCATTCTGTCTCACTCTCTTCCCCCCCTCTCTCAATCTCTCTCTCTCTCTCTCTCTCTCTTCCCCCCCTCTCTCTCTCTCTCTCTCTCTCTCTCTCTCTCTCTCTCTCTCTCTCTTTCAGGTATTTCCCTCTCTCTTTCTCAAGACACCCTCTCTTAGGCTGGCATTGGAAAGAATATCTGTTTAACTTAAAGCACACACACACACACACACACACACACACACACACACACACACACACACACACACACACACACACACACACACACACACACACACACACACACACACACACACACACACACACACACACACACTCACACACAGAGTAATGTCTCTGCGACAGAATTACCAAACATGCACACACACACACACACACACACAGAAAACAGACACGCAGAGACACAAACATTCAGTTGGCACATAAATCAGCAAGTAAGCTCTGTTTTATATCAGTATGGCTGTAGCAAGAAGTCTCTCTTTCCCTCTGTCGCTCTCTCTGCCTCTCCTTGTTCTCTGTCTCTGTCTCTCTGTCTCTGTCTCTCTGCCTCTCCTTGTCTCTGTCTCTCTGTCTCTGTCTCTCTGCCTCTCCTTGTCTCTGTCTCTCTGTCTCTGTCTCTCTCGGCCTCTTCTTGTCTCTGTCTCTCTGTCTCTCTCTTTCTCCGTTTTGGGGGACACAACTGGAGGGGGGTCGATGGAAACACTTGGATGTAAGACGCTGGGCCAAACGTTTTCTTTCCTGTTTGAAGCCCAGAGTGATTGAAGGTACCAGGTCTTCTGGCCCAGACGTTGGCGCTGCTTGGCAACCGCTGTGGATATAGTCGGCCTCTACTTACTCCTCCTCTGTCTTTCGTTCTCCCTCCCGTCATATTGGTTTGTGTAAAACACAAGAGAAAAAAGCTAAAGGAAATGTTGGAGTCTAAACTTGCAAAACGAAGCGGGGAAAGGCCATTTGGGGAGCCGTAATCCAAAGTATTTCATAGTAACTTGAATAAGTAGCACCTCCCACCTTACCGTGTTGATGCTTTACACATAGCTTGACGTCTTCTGTTCCACAGGCTTGTTAGCTATTAGCAAAAACACAACCCCAAGGCCCGCTTCATGTATGTGTGTGCCCACGTTTGGTCGGGACACCGGCGTGCGGTCTCTCTTTCAGGGTTTAGCGACTCTCGCACAGGTGCTGCATGCGGTCACACATGTCTGCTAATGGCTTGTGTCTATACAGCCAGGGGCCGCGGAAGCCACAAATGGCTACCGCTGGAGAACCTGGGAGCGAACAGAGTGTCATCTGTTGGCTTTTCCAGCCTGTTTGTTTGTTTAGCTGATGTCTGGGCCAATTCTTCTAGTAATTTGAATGAGAGTCTGATGGAATGAATGAAAAGTTAGCATCTCATTAGTAAATTGCTGCTTTCAGCTAGTTTTCCTACTAGTTTTTTAGTTAGTTGCCCTAGCTAGTTTTCCCAGCTAGTTTTCCCGAGCTAGTTCTCCTCTCTAGTTTTCCTAGCTTTAGCGATTTGTTTTTCCGCCCAACAGCTCATTGGTTTGTTTTTAATATATGTTCCTGGCATCCTACCCATCTTCGCTGGTGCCATTAGATGATGATGACGATGATGAACAGGCACTGTAATAGTTTCCATTCTCTTCTCAGTTTTGGCTCCGCTGTGTCTGTTTGTCTCCGTTTGTGTGCTGCAGTGTGTGTGTGTGTGTGTGTGTGTGTGTGTGTGTGTGTGTGTGTGTGTGTGTGTGTGTGTGTGTGTGTGTGTGTGTGTGCGTGTGCGTGTGTGTGCGATAATTCGGACATGGAGCAGTTAGTTCGAAAGCGAGCAGCCTGATTGTTAGTCCCTCCTTTCTACTGTAACACAAGATCAGGGGAAATATGCGGTGGAGGGAGAGAACATTTTGCACACACAAAATGTTGTATTTTTCCAAGTCTTGGATGCAGCATAATATAATCCCATGGGCGGGAGCATTTTGACTACATATACACATGAGTGAAAGAGAGAGAGAGAGAGAGAGATAGGGAGAGAGAGAGAGAGAGAGAGAGAGAGAGAGAGAGAGAGAGAGAGAGAGAGAGAGAGAGAGAGAGACCACCCTCCTTATCCTGACGGGAAGTTGTTAGTTTAACCTGACAGGAAAGAATTTCGGAGACTTGGCCTCCTCCTCCTCCTCCTCCTCCTCCTCCTCCTCCACTTTTCCATTAACTGTTAATAGGCCAACCGTTACCATAATAACTCTATGTCGCTTTGCGTCTCAGTCTCAATCTCTCTCGTTCTCTCTCCCCCTATATCTTTCTCTCTCTGTCCCTCGGCCTCTCTTACTCCCTTCTCCCCTTCTGTCTCCGAGCCCTCCTCAATGTACCCAAAGTAAGGTCCACTGGTACAACACACAGGATTCTCTCCTTAGTGCTGCTTTGTAGCCTGAATGCAGCCTGTGTGTGGGTCCCCCCCCCCCCCCTCCATCTACCTGGATCCATTACACCTGAGTGGCGGCTGGTCTGAGGGGCAGAATGCAGGCGCCCCTTCTGTGGAGCTCAGACTTGACGTGCACAGGTAGGGGAGGGGTGAGGGCGTGGGAGGAGGGGTGAGGGCGAAGGAGTGGGGGGGAGGTAGGGGTAGGGGGGTGTAGAGATGGGGGCAGACCGGGGGAGAGAAGAAAGGCCTTGTTTGTTCTTCACTCTAGCTCACCTGGCCCAAGGTTTGTCCCCAGCACACGCACACATGCACACGCGCACACACACACGCACACACGCGAACAAACACGCACACACACACAAACAAACGTACACACTCACACGAGCACACACACAAAACATGCCACACACGATGTGTGTGTTTGTCAACATGGTTGTACACAAGAAAAAACCCTGGCTGTGTAGCCAGTAGCCACCCCTTCCTGCATTCCTTCACAGTGTTACTGTCACGTACATGAGGTGTGCAGGTGTGTATACCGTTCACGAGGTGTACAGGTGTGTGTACCGTACACGAGGTGTACAGGTGTGAATTGTACACAAGGTGTACAGGTGTGCAGCGTAAACAAGGTGTGTACAGGTTTGTACTTTACACAAGGTGTACAGGTGTGTAACGTGTGTGTAATGTAAAAAGGTGTACAGGTGTTTACCGTACACGAGGTGTACAGGTGTGTACTTTACTAAAGGTGTACAGGTCTTTACCGTACACGAGTTGTACAGGTGTGTACTTTACTAAAGGTGTACCGGTGTATACCGTACACGAGGTCTACAGGTGAGTACTTTACTAATGGTGTACAGGTGTTTACCGTACACGAGGTGTACAGGTGTGTACTTCACTAAAGGTGTACAGGTGTTTACCGTACACGAGGTGTACAGGTGTGTGTCTCTGTGTTTATTTGTGTGTGTGCTCCTCTGACGGTCTTCTCTGTGTGTTTCAGGTGGCTGTGTATGGAAGATGGCCAGACGTTCAGACCGGACTCCGTGGATGAGAACCGTCAGGGCTCCTGTGTTGTGCACTCTGGGCGCAGTACTGCTGTGCTGCCTGCAGGCCGGCGCCACCACTGGTTAGTCGACCATTCACGACGCAGAGCTGCTGCTCCTGTCCTATCTTTTAAACCCTGGCTCTTAAAACTCTTCTTGTATTCTGGTATTTGAAAACGTTAATATATCCTCATAACACTAACCAAAACATTTATGTTCTGCTATTTCTTTTTAACTTGTGAGATAGGATGTGAATGTACCAGTAAAATATTATTATCATTATTATATTTCCCAAAGTGAAACTTTAGAAACAAAAAGGTAAAATAAATAAATGTACTGTACTACGTCACTTCCAAGTTACAACGAACGATGAGAAGGCTAGTACCAGTACGTACCCCAGCCTCCATGAGCTAACCTAACGTGCTAACCTAGCGTGCTGCCCTCCCCAGACGAGGCGCCCATGTTCTCTGAGGAGCCCCAGTCGGTGGTGCAGAAGCTAGGGGGCAGCGTGACTCTGCGCTGTAGCGCCCGCCCCGCCTCCGCCAACATCAGCTGGCGCCTGGACGGCCGCGAGGTTGGGGGGCTTGACGGGGATGCGGGGGTGGTCCTGGAGCCCGGGACCCTGCTCATCCCCGCCCTGTCCAACCGCACCGTGGGCCGGTACCAGTGTGTGGCCACGACCGCCGCTGGGGCCCTGGCTAGCATCCCCGCTAACGTCACCGCCGCAAGTAAGAGACGCACT
>NC_079434.1:2258278-2358278 GCF_026213295.1 Gadus chalcogrammus | reverse complement strand
CACACACACACACACACACACACACACACACACACACACACACACACACACACACACACACACACACAAGGAGCTCCTACGACGTGAACACACCTGAGGCCCACCTATGCAGGGTTTTTCCTGTAAAGAATGCAGGAGGGGAGGGGAGAGGGAAGGGAGAGGGGGGAGTGAGGGAGGGGAGAGGGGGGAGTGAGGGAGGGGAGAGGGAGGGGGGTTAAAAGGTGTAACAGGAGGAATGTTTTGGGAGAAGAAGTGGGCTGGAGGAGAGGAGACGAGGAGAGGGAAGGAGAGAGAGGAGGGCAGGCAGGGGGTAGCTGTAAAAACAGGACCTGATTGATTTAGCAAATGGAGCGTCTCGGGTCTCGGCCAGGCTCCGCCCACACACTCACACTCACACTAACACACTCACACCAACACACACACAAACACACACACACACACACACACACACACACACACACACACACACACACACACACACACACACACACACACACACACATACACACACACACACACACACACAAATGCGGTCAGGCACTCAAAAACATTTGCGTCCTCGCATGGGATGTCCTTGAGGACTCGGAAAAGTGGTGTGTATGTATGTGTGTGTCAGTGTGTGTATGCGTGCACATGTGTGCGTGTACATGTGTGTGTGCCGTTAGCATTGGCACTTGTCCCTCAGAAGGAGACCTTCCACATGTATGCTGAATGCATTAGCTATGGCCGCCTGGCTCCACCCTACATGCTACAGCAGTTCACTCTATATATTGTTTTAGGTAAATTACATTTGGCAGTTAGACAAACGATGTCCTCAGGCCAACTCTCCCAGCACACTGAGCTCTCCTCAGGACGCTGTATAACCGGCCTCTTGCCTATTTGCCAACCTTAATCCCGGCCAAGTAAAATAAGTCTGCCATTGCACCTTTGGAAAGAATGGCCTGTGGCCATGTTTGTCAGGAATAAATCCACCGGGCCTGGGTGGACATTTAATTAGGGTCTGACTTCTACCATTTTTCATTTCACCATCACACTCCTGCTCGACTCCAACATTTTTTAACTTGTTCGCTTACACTCTCTCTTTCCAGCGTCTTTCCCTCCGTTCCTGATGTTGCCCCCTACCCCCCCCCCCCACCCCCCACACACACACTTACTTTGCATGCTAGTCTTTTAAACGGACGGCTCTCTATTTTTTTCCTTCTCATGCCATTTCCTCCCAAACCATCTTATATATCCTATCTTATCTTTCCCTGAAACTCTAGTCGATGGACCCCTCTAACCTTTGACCCCCCGCGGCCAGGCCTCCGGGCCCCATTGGGGGGGGTCAGGGGTTAGGGGTAATGTCTGTGCGGTGCAGACTGTGTGTCTGCACGGGGGGGGGGGGTGGCCTCTGTAATCCCACTCCCTGTTCTCACTCAGGCTAATGCCAGCCATGCTAGCTTTAGACCTGCCCCAGCTCCAAGCTCAACTGCTCATGTGCCACTCTACTCTGTGCATTCTCACTGCCGTTGTACTTCTGATGGATACAAAAAACTGTGGATTCAGTTGAGTTCAGTTGAGTTCAGTTTTTATTTGTCATTGTTACAGAATAACAACGGAATGTTGTTGGAGCAAAACACAGACAGGCATGTAGTTTTAATTGTCCACCAATTCATACATTTATACATAATTAAACTCCATGAATCAATTATTCAATCCCCCAGTATTTGACACATAATAACTACTGGATTATATGTCAACTACATCAACTACAATTCCCAGAGCTCCAGAAACCTCAACAGATTGAACCAGTGGAAGGGGTTGCATGGCTCAGGGTCAACTGGGTTAGGGCTAGAACAGTGTACCCTTTGACAGTATGATGGCTCGCTCAGAGCAAAGGCAATCTAATTCAAGTGAGGACGTTGAAGGAGAACCTGACTCCAAGCACATGCAGTTTGTTAATAGTTCATCTCTCTATGATAAAAATCAATCATGTTTTTATTTGTTTTAACCTTTGGTGGATCCACAGTGGATAGATATCTATGACATCAACAGATCTCCATGTAGACTCACCCTGTCCTCCTCCAGAGCAGCTCTCTGTGTTGTATCTGGATAGTAAGGTTGACTCCCTGTTCTCCTCCAGAGCTGCGGGACTTTGAGCCGGACGCCCACCAGGACATCGAGGTGGACGAGGGCAACACGGCCGTCATCCAGTGCCACCTACCTGAGAGCCAGCCCAAGGCCCTGGTCCGCTACAGCGTCAAGCAGGAGTGGCTGGAGACGTCCAAGGGTAGGACCATGTTCACTCTATTTATATTTAAAAATTATCCAAAATGCATCCATAGTGAATAGTGGGGAAAAAACAATATTCACGGAGCCTGAGGTGAATAATTGTTTTAGTATATACTACACGTGAACACTGCAAAAAACACATTTTACCGGGATTTATTTGTTTCTATTAGCGGTTTATTTGTTTTTAATAGCATGACGAGACGACCGTCACGCGCGCTCAAACAATATCCCGAGTTTGAGATCTCAATCATGGGATATTGCCAAATATCCCGAGATAGCGAACCAATCAAATTGCGCCATCTTAGGGGGTTCACGTGTAGCATACACTAATGATTCGTATCAATTGAAATGGGGTTGACCATCGGCACTGTCAGTGGGGTTCTGAAGGTTCTGTTTGATGATGATGTGTGATGAATAGTCTTTGTCACTCCGTCAATGTCTGTCAATCGTTCTCTTTCTTTTTCTCTTTATCTCTCTCTCCCTCTCCCTTCCCCTTTCCCCCTCCCTGCTCCTTCTCCCTCCCCTCTTCACTCTCTCTTCCTCCGCCACTCCCTTCACCTCTACTCTCTCTCTCCCTCCCTCCCTCTCCCTCCTCTCCCCTCCCCCTCTCTCTCTCCCCCCTTTCTCTCTCCCTCCCCCTATCTCCCTCCCTTTTCCTCTCCCTCCCCCTCCCCCTCTACTCTCTTTCCCTCCCTCTCTCTCCCTCCCTCCCCCTGTCTCCCCTATCTCTCTCTCCTGGAATGCTCTAATCCCTGTATCGGGCCGTTGCGGCGAGCAGCCGGTGATAAGGGCCTTATCTGGGGGATGTTGAAACATGGGAGGACCCGTGTTTATTTGGAAGCCATTTATTTCCCTGGCTTATCAGCAACAACAAAATAGCCAGCCATCTGTGGGCTCGTGGTGCTTCTGTCGAAGCCTGGGGGCAGAGGGTGGGGGTGTGTGTGTGTGTGTGCGTGTGGTTGTGTGTGTGTGTGTGTGTGTGTGTGTGTGTGTGTGTGTGTGTGTGTGTGTGTGTGTGTGTGTGTGTGCGGTTGTGTGTGTGTGTGTGTGTGTGTGTGTGTGTGTGTGTGTGTGTGTGTGTGTGTGTGTGTGTGTGTGTGTGTGCGTGTGTTTGTGTGTGTGTGTGTGTGTGTGTGTGTGTGTGTGTGTGTGTGTGTGTGTGTGTGTGTGTGTGTGTGTGTGTACATAACATTACAAACAACACAATAGCATCTATGATTATCCTACAAAAAAACATAATGCCTAATGACACAATGTCGTCTTGGTACAAATTATTATTTCTAGTATATCAAAGCCCAGACTATTAAAGTGTTTGTGGTTGTGGTTGTGGTCCCCCAGGGAACTACCTCATCATGCCGTCGGGGAACCTGCAGATCGCCAACGCCACGGAGGACGACGCCGGGCCCTACAAGTGCGCCGCCTACAACCCCGTCACCCAGGAGGTCAAGACCTCGGCGTCGGCCGACCGCCTCCGCATCCGCCGTGAGTCTCCTGCAGACACGGGCCGATGCTCACACGAGTGCATCCTGCACAAACACATTAACGGAGCATCGCTTTGAGGAGCGCCTTCCTTTAGCTAACAATATTTAGTGATGATGGACTCAAAAATTAAGAGTCAAATCATTTTTGACTCTCAACTTATAAAGCAGTCCCATGACTGCTTTATCACATGTTTGAATGCCTTAAAACATCGTTGCAATTGGGGGTAAGGGGCTTTGCCCGGATCCGGGTCATTTCGGGATGAGGTTTAGTCACTATCTATGTTTGAATGATGGAACATAATGATATGATAGCCCTATCATTGGCAGTATTATGAACGGTACAAACTGGGTGTCTCTGGTGACACTGTTGTGATCTACAGCAACAATGGCCGCCGATCTTGGAGATCTTTACAACATATGAGTCACCTGCAACATTTTTCAAAACCTCTCGAGTCTGAAGTTGATGATCACCTTGGATCTGCCCCCCCCCCCCCCCCCCCCCCCCCCCAAGGCGCCACCCCGGAGGCGGCCCGCATCACCTACCCGCCTGCGTCGCGCTCCATCATTGTGACCAAGGGCCAGCGGCTGGTGCTGGAGTGTGTGGCCAGTGGCGTCCCGGCTCCGCTGGTCACCTGGGCCAAGGACGGCCAAGACCTGCGTCGCCATAACAACACACGCTTCCTGCTCAGCAACCTGCTGATCGACGCGGCCGGGGAGGGCGACTCGGGCACCTACGTGTGCCGCGCCCACAACGGCATGGGCTCGCCGCAGCAGGCCGCCGTGCTGTACCACGTGCAGGTGTTCGGTGAGCGCCCGCCCGCCATGGGGCTGTGGGGGAGGGGGTGTGTGTGGCAGAGGTGGACTGTGTGTGTGTGTGTGTAGCAGTGGTGGAGTTAGTTAGTGTTGTTGTTTGGCTTCAATTTATGTCGTTTTAAAAGCTTATGAGGGATTCGCTTTTACAACAAACCATCCCCTGCAGACTGGTTCTGCTCCAACAGAACCAGTCCAGACTGGTTCTGCACCAACAGAACCAGTACTTCTCCCTTATAAACCACCTCTTGTGTGCCCTCAGTCAACGCCCCTCACTCTGGGATAATTTATCTCTCTTCCAATACTTAAGTTTCGTCTCTTTCATGTATTAAAGCCCAAAAAACACAAGCGCTAGGCTGCAGTTTGGCAGAGACAGGGCTTCATGTGTGTACTGGCGCTGGGGCATGCTAGCCCCCCCCCCCCCCCCCCCCCGGTCCCCCCCCACAACCCCCCCCCCACCCCCCCCACCCCCCCGGCGGGGTTGATTGCCCCTCGTTATAGATGACTGTTTTCCCAGTGATTCGCTGTGTTTGTGTTTGTGAGTGTGTAAGTGTCCCCCGTGCATGAGAGGGAGAAAAAGCGAGCGAAAAGAAAGAGGGAGAGTTGGATGGAAAGAGGAAAAGGAGAGAAGGAGCAGAGAGAGAGAGAGGGAGAGGGAGAGGGAGGGAAAAAGGGAGGACAGAAAACAAATGCAAAAGAGGCAGCGAGCTAGAGAGAGGGGTGCTGCGCAGGCGTGTGTGTCTGTGAGTTTATGTGTGTGTGTTGCGGGCTTGTTCTTGCTCCAGCTGGTCTTAATTAGAACCAGAGAGCTCTAATGAGCTCTGTCTCTACCCTGATTCACAGGCAGCCAACCATCAACTGGCTAGCCCAGCCTCGCCCGCCTCCCCATGCCCCATACGCATATGTGCTTAACCACACACACGCACGCACGCACGCACGCACGCACACACACACACACACACACACACACAAAGATGCATGGACATGCACACATGGTGCCTATACTTGCCAGGTTGGAGTGGTGGATACGTACACCCACTCACTTACATGCACTCAATGTGTTCCGCTTGGAGACCTGCCCTGTTGGAATACTCGGATCTGTTGAAAATGTCACTATGTAGCACGCACACGCATACAATCCCAACCAGTTGTTTATGCATTGCACACGCACACTTTGGTTCCTCCCGCCCTAAGCCTGGTCTCTCCCCCCACAGAGCCCCCCCAGGTGACGTTGGAGCTGCAGCAGGAGCTGGACGAGGTGTCCTGGGGCGAGACGGTGCGCTTCAGCTGCCAGGCGCGGGGCAAGCCGGCGCCCGCCGTGGTGTGGCTGCACAACGCCCGGCCCCTGGCCCCGTCGCCACGGCACCGCGTCACGGCCCGCGCCCTGCGAGTCATCAACGTGGGCCCCCAGGACCAGGGCCTCTACCAGTGCATGGCCGAAAACGGCGTGGGCAGCGCACAGGCCTCCGCCCGCCTGGTCACCGTGCCGACGGGTGAGTGCCCTCAGGAGCCGATCGAGTGACCTGTATCAACTTTATAACTACCATAACCATAACCAACTCTAACTTATAATCACTAAATATCCATGATAAACATAACCAACCATAACCTAAATTAGCTATTAGCAACTAGATAAACCACATTACCTGACCAAAAACTAATCTATTTAAACTTTATAACTCATAACCCTAGCCTATATAAACTATGTAACTCTACCCTGAGCCTCTTTCACACGTAGTTCTTGGTAAATTACTGGGATGGGATAACCTTCCAGGCACAGCAAGTGATTTTCACTCTCATAGCAAAGCATGAACAGAGAGGGATCGCCGGCAGGGGGCGGTACTGAGCCGTTCTGGAGGCCAGCAGGGGGCGGTACTGAGCCGTTCTGGAGGCCAGCAGGGGGCGGTACTGAGCCGTTCTGGAGGCCAGCAGGGGGCGGTACTGAGCCGTTCTGGAGGCCAGCAGGGGGCGGTACTGAGCCGTTCTGGAGGCCAGCAGGGGGCGGTACTGAGCCGTTCTTGAGGCTAGCAGGGGGCGGTACTGAGCCGATCTGGACGCCAGCAGGGGGCGGTACTGAGCCGTTCTGGAGGCCAGCAGGGGGAGCAAGAGCAGCTTCATTATTTTAGAACCAGTCTCAAAACCTACTTGAAAAAAGCATCTTGTCTGCAAACAAAGAAGCTGTGTTGATATTTGTTATTGAACCCCCACAAGGCATATCGCAGATTGACTCCTTTTCCCGTCACACTCAACCCCATGCAGGGGAGGTCCTGGAACATTTCTGGGAAAGACTGGGTGTGTGAAAGGGGCTCTACGTAAAGGACATCACTCTGATGGTCATGTGTCTATCTGCAGGGAGCCCGTCGCGCCTCAAGCCGCCCTCTGTCCTGCGGCCGCTGAGCCCCGACAAGGTGCTGCGGGAGCAGGCCCCCAGGCCGGGGGGCCCGGGGCCCCTGCTGCCCCTGGACTGCTCTGAGCTGCCCGGGCACATCTCCCCGGCGGAGGCCCCCATCATCCTGAGCCAGCCCCGCACGGGGAAGGCCGACTTCTACGAGCTGACGTGGCGGCCGCGGGGGGACGGGGGGGCGCCCGTCCTGGAGTACACGGTCAAGTACCGGAAGGTAAGCAGACCAGGGGTTGACTGCTCAGGCGTCTCATCTAGTTCTATTTAGTTCTATCTGGTTCTATCTAGTTCTATTTAGTTTGATCTCGTTCTATCACGATCTATCACGTTCCAACTCGTTCTATCAGGATCTTTCAGGATGTATCACGATATTACATGTTACATCACAATGTATCGCAGTTTATATCTTAATGTATCACATTATATCATGATTTCTATTATGATCCTTGCTCCATTTATAATCATGAACAGCCGAATCTTATCTGAGATACACATAAGGACACACACCTATCTTGAGAACTAAGCTGAAGGTCTTTTCCTCTCTCCTCTCCTCTCTCTCCTCTTTTCTCTCCTCTTTCCTCTCCTCTCTCCTCTCCTCTCCCCTCTCCTATTCTCTCCCCTCCTTTCCTCTCCTTCTCTCCTCTCCTCTCTCCCCCCCCTCCTCTCTCCTCTCTCCTCTCCTCTCCTCCCCTCCCCAAGCTGGGCGAAACCCAGGGCGAGTGGACCTCCAGCCGTATCTCGGGCTCGCTCCACAAGCTGACGCTGGCCAAGCTGCAGCCCGACAGCCTATACGAGGTGGAGATGGCCGCCAAGAACTGTGCTGGCCTGGGCCAGCCCGCCATGATGACCTTCAGGACCGGCCGAGGTAGGGGAAGACGCACACACACGTGTGCTACACTCACCACTTTAGACACAGGATCTAAACCTTGGGTCAGTGTCACATTAATAAATAACAAACATAAAGATACGCACTGTGACGTTGTCTGTAGTAGTTGTGGCTTCATGAGTGGATGCTGTTTGTGTTGACCTGTAGGCCGCAGGGTTCCAGGGGGTCAAAACGACCCACCAAAGACCCCTGCCGTCCCCTCACCCAGCCTCTCCCGTGAGTCCCCCCGCCTCCCACCTCCCTCCCCCCTGTTCTCTCTCCTACCTCTCCCCTCTCTCCTCTCTCCCCCCTCCTCCCCCTTCCCTCCTCCCTCCTCCCCCCTCTCTCCTCCCTCATCTCTCCTCTCTCCTCTCAGACACTAACCTCTAGTGTTGTACTGATGCATCCTCTCTGCTCCTCTCTCCTCACCACTAGTGAGAAACACAATGTCTCCTCTCTCCTCAATACTAATGACTCACACAATGTCTCCTCTCTCCTCAATACTAATGACTCACACAATGTCTCCTCTCTCCTCACTACTAGTGACTCACACAATGTCTCCTTTCTCCTCACTAATAGTGACAAACACAATGTCTCCTCTCTCCTCACTACTAGTGACTCACACAATGTCTCCTTTCTCCTCACTACTAGTGACTCACACAATGTCTCCTCTCTCCTCACTACTAGTGACTCACACAATGTCTCCTTTCTCCTCACTACTGTGACTCACACAATGTCTCCTCTCTCCTCACTACTAGTGACTAACACAATGTTTCCTTTCTGCTTGTCTCACTCACTGAAGGATGAGCACTGTGTAAGTGATTGTAAACATTTTACTGGACGCTCTTTTGAACCGTTTTTCACCTTTTCATGTCAAGATCATTTTGAACTTTTATTTTGTACGTACTGTTTGTCCTCCTGTGTCCTCGTCTGGTCCTGCGTCCGTGTGTCTCTGTGTGTGCACGTCTCCTGCTGGTTCATGTCTGACCCCTCCCCCACACACACACACACACACACACACACACACACACACACACACACACACACACACACACACACACACACACACACACACACACACACACACACACACACACACCCACACACACACACACACACACCTCAAGTTAACCCTCTCTCACCCCTCCCCCCACAGCCCCCGAGGCCCCGGACAAGCCCACCATCTCCACGGCGACGGAGACATCGGCATTTGTGACGTGGATCCCGCGCGGTAACCGGGGCTTCCCCATCATATCGTTCCGGGTGGAGTACAAGAAGGTGAAGAAGGCGGGGGAGGACTGGGTCACCGCCGTGGCCAAAATCCCACCCACACTCCTCTCCGTGGAGATCGCCGCCCTGGAGAAAGGTTCGTCCAATCACCTTGCACGCTTTGAAGTCATGAGCCCACCGTTGTTGAGAGTAATAAACCCACGCTTTCTTCACAATGTTATTATATTATAAATGTATGTATATATCAGTGGCGGCTGGTGGTTTTTAAAGTGAGGGAGGAAGGACTGCACACTTGGTTGCCATTGGCCTGCTTGCACTGTTGGTGTATGGTGGCATAAGAATGTGAGACTCAAGTTGTTTCAGGGTGTTTTGGTGAACTGCAAAATAGTAGGGAGGGATAGTTATGTGAATAAAATTGATACAAAGCCACCAGTGGCATCACTGTAAATTGAAAGCTGGTGGGCAGCATGTCTTTGAAATGGACTACAATGGCAGAAGGAAAGGATGCAAAGCCCATGAGTCAAATCAGGCCTACTCTTGATTTGTACAAGTAAATAAAAAAACCTGGGCCTATTTCTGCCCTCAATGACTGAAGTTATTGGTCGTAATTTAGCTATGTTTATTTTCAGTTACAATTGTTTTAAGAAAAGACTCAAGACCAAAAGTGATGCCATTTAAAATGCATCATGCTCTGAATCATTCACCCTTTCGACACCCTTTCCACAATATCAAACACAACGGTCAGAGTAACAAACTAGTAAAAGAATGAGAACATTATTTCAAGCAAACCTGATCTATAGGCAAGGTGCCTAGCAAGGAATGTCGCATAGCATCACCAACGTGAACTTGACACTTGTCGTGGCATTTGGTTGCCCTATCAAGATTTTTGACATCAGTGAAACCATGAACAGCCAACTTTGGAGATTTGCCATTATTCATTAGCAAACAGGGCCAGCAATACAGTCGATTGCTAGTAATGCGACCAGTAAGCCATGAGTACCTAGCAAACCATGTAAAGGCCGATTCATACCTCCGGATCCGGACGAAACTCGTCCGTCCGTACCAAACCTTCATACATCCGTCCGGTTTCAGCGTTGTTATGGATGATACGCAATACATCCTCTAGAGGGCAGTGACTGTTGTTTTCACAAATTAACGGCATTGACAATCGCAAACATGGCATCTGTAGAGGAGATGATTTTGCTTTGTGTCATCCGAAATCGGCAAAGAAGGTGCAGGCCTAGGCGGCGGTGGCATGTGACACCCCTCACGAATCCGCAGATTCTCCTCAAAATGTTGCGCCATTTTTAAATGACCAGTTACAACTCATTGCCCAAGCAGGTGAACAATAAAATAAAAAGGTCAGGTATATAGTATAATATAAGTATAAAACGTTAAATACAATACATGAATACAGATCAGATATGACACTATTCGCTCTATTTTCTCGAATGGTTGGACTGACTCTATAATGCCGCCTCGCCCCGGATTCGTAAGCTCAGAGGCGACGGATCCACTGACGGACGAAACGACCTCCGGGACCGGACGGAAGGGTTCCTATCCGTATTTACCGTAGGGTGTGAATGGGCCTTTACACCCCTTGCCCACTGCATCCATCCGTTGACGGATCTCATTGACTTTGCATGGGGCGATCACGAAATGCATTGTGCGATCTAGCATCTAGGATCGATTGCTCTTCCTTTGGTCCCTGGATGTTAACACTGAATTTTCGTACATTGAAATTTGCAGCTGAATTTGGCATGTTGAATTTGGGGACGTTAAAATTATTTAAGTTTAATTTTTTAACGTTGAATATTTGATTTATTTTTATTTGATTTATTTTTTTATATTTTTGAACATTGAAAAATAAAGTTAAATTCAGAGGCAAAAAATCCAGATACGTTATTTCAATGCATAAATATTCAGTGCTTAGAATTATATGGCTTTTTATTTTCAAAATCCGATGGCACAGATTTACTTCCATAGTTATTTTACTATTTTTGAGTTCTCTCTCAGAAAATTAACGTTTTTTTATTGATTGGATGAGTAATCTTTTTTGCCTAGCAGTTGTATAGGTCACCTGTGTATGCAAGTGCTACTTAAGATATATTAACAAGCAACAAACCGGAACATTTAAGTTAGATCATGTTTTATTGATGATAAAACTAACACATGTCAGTGATGCGCCTCATGCTCATGAACCTCTGGCCGCTCATCATCTCCCTGAAGCTCTTGTACTCTCCGGGCCTCATGTACATCATCCTGCCTCTGTACTGGGGCTGCTCGTACATCAGCCAGTGTCCGTCCATCACGTTGCAGGACTGGCAGTCGGACATACGGTAACGATCCTGGACGTCGTCACAGTCGTCCATCAGATCATAGGACTGACCACCGAAGTTCTCCCTCTCGTAGATCTTCATCCTGAACTGGCCTTTGTGCTGTAATGCAGAGATTCAAAGATAATGTCGGTAGACTTATAACAAAAACACAATCCATCTAACAGCTGAAATGTTCAAATAAATTGAACAGTATAACGTTGGGGACTTCTCTTACATAGGGGATCATCCTGCAGGACCTGATGTTGTCAAACATCATTCCCATGCTCATCATGCGGTTCATGTCACGGTACTCTCCCCTCCTCATGAAGTACTGGTTTCCCATGTAGTTGTTCCTCTCGTAGACCATGAAGCAGCCACTCTCCACCCTGCAGGACTGGCACCTGCTCATGTGAGAGGACATGTCGGCACAGTCGCTCATGCACTCATAGGAGCGACCCTGGAAATTCTTCTCCTCGTAGAAAGTGATCTGAAACAAATCATTTGTCAACCATAGCAGATCATGCTTGGATGTTGCCACTATTCATTGATTCTAAAAGGAAGTATCTAAGTTGGCTTCAATATTTTAAATAATTTGGTGTATTTTACCTTGCCCATCATGATTGCGGTGTTGGTTTCTCAGGTCCTCCAGGGATCGGTTGGTCAACTGATACCCTATCCTGTTTCAAGCCGGTACTTTTATACATGAATAGACTCAAACACTGCATGACGCCCCTATTGTTCAAACAACTGACCCAGCAACATGCTATAGAAATCCAGACAGAGGCTTACGCGTGCTCTAACGGGGTCAAACTCTCCAAATTGATCTTCTGGAAAAAGAGTTAAAGTGTAGGTGAACCCTGTGTTTAAGCTCGAATCCAGAAAAAAATGTGTTTTGGGCTGGGAGTTCTAGGAAGGATGGGGATTGTGTTATCCCCATGGCTATGACCCACGCCAACTTGGCGTGTTATAATGATGATGTTGGATAGGAAATGAACAACACTAAATGGCATACTATAAGCATCCGAGAGGCTTAACCCTCTCTCGGACATCAAAATAATCCATGGACCAGATTGAGCTAATCACATTCACGAACACACATACATTGTGGCGTGAACTATAAGTGTCCGAGAGGCATCATCTCTGGGACGCGGCCATCAATATTAAACGCTGCCCAGAGGGAGATCCATAAATCTGCCCATGTCATGGTGTTGGAAGTGCCTCGGAAAAGACACTTTGATGTCAACAAAATAACCCAACTTTAATTCAAAGCAGAGCAGAACGTTTGAAACAGAGACTGGCTAAAACGTTATTGTAAATAACGGTTTTATTTCAGTAAGTCATATAACACTCATACATATGGCGGTGCTAATGAAGTGCTGTGGAATATTGTCATTTTGACAGGGTACAATATAGTCACTGTGAGGTGTATGGGTTTGTTTGTTAGATGACGCAAGTCACGGTGGGACGTGACTCTTGACATGACACTGATTGCAGGAAGTGGTGCATTTGGCGGCATATGCCACAGAATTGATCCTAAACTGCTGGGTTGCTTTAAGGATGTTCTCGAGCAGGTCTCTGCAGTGCATAAATGATGCAACAGGGACTAAAAGTTCTGCCTGAGAACATGCCACTGAAAGACCTGGGTTTTAGAGTCACACCTCAGGTCTCACCAAATTAAACTTAGGAGGGCGGTGTCTGAGAGTAACATCGACATATGTCTTCCTGATGATTCCATCATATGGATATATAGATGGTGAACTGTCATTTTGAAACAGTGCTGATTTTACTGGCTGTAAGTCATGGCTGCGCCCCAATGCGCATGGCTGCGCCCCTCTCTCCCATTGAAACCCATGTTATTCACCGGCCGCCAGTACTTTCGGGGGAAATGAATGGGAGTCAACGAGAGAGGCTGAGGGAGGACCTTCCTCCCTGAAGTAATTGTCAATAGGCGATAGGTCCCTTTACCCAGGGAAACAAACATTATATGTTCAAAGGCATTAAAGTAGTCATATTTAAGGGCATTAATTCATTACAGTAGTCCGGGCAATCTACATTTTTTTATTCTCAACAATGTTAGGGAGGATTTACCTCCCTCTCCTCAATGGAGAAGCCTCCACTGGTATATATATATACACATATATATATTTGTGTGTATATATATATACAATATTATGACTCTAGTCATTAGACACTGTAGATCATATATATACGACTGTCTATATATATATACCTTGATATATATACACGCATATATGTTTATGTTATTACAGGGAAGCATTTCTTCCTAATTGTATTCCCATGCCCCCCCTCCCCGCTCTGATTGGTCAGGATAATGACCGTTGTTATGGTCGTTTCGCTAACGACTGCCGTTCATCGTTGTCCGATCGCAATCACAACATGTGGACTTTTAACGTAAGGCAGAAAGAAAACATGTGCGGTTCTCGATCATTAGTCATAAAGAACCTCATTCTGTTTGGTCGGGGGTCCGCCTGTATCAGCAGTACGCAGAGCACTTACCCCCCCCCTCCCCCCAACAGGTACGTCCTATAAGTTCCGCGTGGTGGCGGTGAACGTGATTGGCTGCAGCCCCCCCAGCGCTCCGTCGAAGGCCTACACAGTGGTGGGGGGGCGGACCAACGAGAGGCCCGTGGACGGACCCTACATCACCTACAACGAGGCCATCAACGAGACCGCCATCATCCTCAAGTGGAAGGTGAGAGAGGACGATAAACATGAGAGAGAGAGAGAGAGAGAGAGAGAGAGAGAGAGAGAGAGAGAGAGAGAGAGAGAGACTAGATGGATGGAGAGAGAGAGCGCCAGAGAGAGACACAGACAGACAGAGACAGACAGGATCAGCCTTCGGGGGTAACATTTGAGTATCACTAACTCTCTTCGTAACCATGATAGAAAGAAAAAACAAACAGACCTACTAATGATCCTATCCTGCTGCTGGTGTACCTGAAGCAGCCACCTTCTGGGCCCTAGGTTGACCTCCCACCCCAACCCCGACCCATAACCTTTGTTCCCCGTCCCATGGTGCAGTACGTCTCGGTGAACAACACGCCCATCTACGGCTTCAACATCTTCTACCGGCCCACGGACAGTGACAACGACAGTGACTACAAGAAGGACGTAGTGGAGGGCGATCGCTACTGGCACTCCATCACCGACCTGCAGCCTGAGACCGCCTACGACATCAAGATGCAGTGCTTCAACGAGGGCGGGGACAGCGAGTTCGGCAACGTGGTCATCCTGGAGACCAAAGGTACGGGCCTCGAGGAGCCTTCCTCAGCCTCACACTGCTGGGCAGTCTGCTTGTGTTGCTGGGTTACTCCCAGCAACACCACACAACACAGCAATCTCAGGTTTATGGCATATTTAAATTATACCAACGGACTGCCACCAATAGACTGCTATGTCACATGGTCCATCAATTAATGCTTTCCTTTCTATCTCTCTCTCGCTCTGTCTCTGTCTCTCTCTCTCACTCTCTGTCTCTCTCTCCCCCAAGCTCGCCCTCACCACCAGCGCCCCCTCCCATCAGAGACTCCTCACCACGGCCCTTCAGGTGGGGCGGTGCCGCGCCCCAACGACCTGCCCTACCTCATAGTGGGTGGGGTCCTGGGCGCCTTCGTCTTCATCATCGTGGCCTTCATTCCCTTCTGCCTGTGGAGGACATGGGCCAAGCAGAGTGAGGAGACACCAGCACATTAACTTATATATAGATAGACATATCAAATACATACTGTACTCATAGAGTGATTAATATCGATTTAATAAGAATACTTAGATTTAGATTTTTAATAAAGGGTCTGTAAAATATCTAAAACGATTTATATAAAATAGATGTATATTTTACAGACCCTTTATTAAAAATCAAAATCTAAGTATTAGATTTAGATATATCTTATGCATAAGAATATATTTGAAACATACATAAATACTGTCTAATCGATACAAATGGATCCAGAGCATTGGTAGAGTTTAACTGTATCTGGGAAGATCGAAATAGCCATAGACGGTCCCTCTAGCTGCTCTATATAACGCTGGGCATCTCTCAGCCTCCCTCTAGCTGCTCTATATAACACTGGGCGTCTCTCAGCCCCTCTAGCTGCTCTATATAACACTGGGCGTCTCTCAGGCCCTCTAGCTGCTCTATATAACACTGGGCGTCTCTCAGCCCCTCTAGCTGCTCTATATAACACTGGGTGTCTCTCAGGCCCTCTAGCTGCTCTATATAACACTGGGCGTCTCTCAGGCCCTCTAGCTGCTCTATATAACACTGGGCGTCTCTCAGGCCCTCTAGCTACTCTATATAACAGTGGGCGTCTCTCAGGCCCTCTAGCTGCTCTATATAACGTTGGGTGTCTCTTTGCCCTCTAGATAATCTATAAAACACTGGGCGTCTCTCAGCCTCTAGCTGCTTTATGTAACGCTGGTTGCTCTATATAACACTGGGCGTCTCTCAGCCCCTCTAGCTGCTCTATATAACGCTGGGTGTCTCTCAGGCCCTCTAGCTGCTCTATATAACGCTGGGCATCTCTCAGCCTCCCTCTAGCTGCTCTATATAACGCTGGGCATCTCTCAGCCTCCCTCTAGCTACTCTATATAACACTGGGTGTCTATCAGCCCCTCTAGCTGCTCTATATAACACTGGGTGTCTCTCAGCCCCTCTAGCTGCTCTATATAACGTTTGGTGTCTCAGCCTCCTGGCGCTCTAGCTGCTCTGTATAACGCTGGCCGTCTCTCTAGCTGCTCTGTATAACGCTGGCCGTCTCTAGCTGCTCTGTATAACGCTGGCCGTCTCTCTAGCTGCTCTATTTAACGCTGGCCGTCTCTCTAGCTGCTCTATATAACGCTGGGTGACTCTCCGCCTCCTGGCGCTCTAGCTGCTCTATTTAACGCTGGCCGTCTCTTGTTCTCAGAGCAAACGTCGGACCTGGGCTTCCTGGTCGTAGCGCCAGCGGTGTCCTCCTGCCAGTACACCATGGTCCCGCTGCAGGGGCGGCCCCTGGGCCCGGGGCACTGCCCCCTGGACCCCCACAATGCCCCCACCCACCATCACACCAGCTGCCTCTCCAATGGAGAGTACATCCCCAACAGAGGGTACACCCCCAACGGCAAACCACACTGCCTCCCGGGGTTCCAGCAGGTGAGGACACAACAAGCTGTCTTCAGTCATCTGCTTCATTGGCAGGAGAAATATTTATAACATCGCAACACAAGCGGGAATATTTATTTTGAACTAACGCACTCAACAATAGTTCATGTAGATAATAAAATATGGTTATTCATACACATGAGACAGAACGATGATAACTTGCTGTGAGAAGGACATGGTGGCTCATCCTGTGTGTGTTGTGGTCTCAGGAGGAGAGGGACGGGGATATGGAGTGTGACACGCTGCTGCCACACCACATGTCCAACGGACACCTGCCCGCATACCACTGCACCACCAGGTACACACACCACCACACTGCGGCTCCACCTGGTACACACACCACCACACTGCGGCTCCACCTGGTACACACACCACCACACTGCGGCTCCACCTGGTACACACACCACCACACTGCGGCTCCACCTGGTACACACACCACCACACCGCTGCTCCACCGACTCTTTCACCAAAAGCATATCTTGGCTCTCTGGTTCTTTGAGGTTCAAAAACAAATCAATAGCATTACCTTCATCGATAACAAACCCTTATCTACCAACTGGGATTAATAAAGGACATCTTATCTTAAACCAGGACTCTGATGAAATATTAATATTTCTATATAAGAAATGACCAAATGTATAAATGAAGTTACTAAATATTGTTTCCCTTTCCTGCCTCAGTGCCCCTGAGCACCACAGAGAGGATTTCTGCCCCTCCGACGACTCCACCCTTCAGCTTCTCCACCCTTCCCATCAGCCAATCAGCGTACAGGATATAGAGGATGACGCCCACTTTTATGGGGATAACGAACCAGAGGAGCGCTTCACTAAAGGTATTGTTTCAACCCCACATATTGTCTATACTACAATGAGCATCAGTTGCAAATGTAATAAATGCTATTTCGTTACAATACAGTACCATTTATAAAATGTATTTTAATAACTACGTAAAATAACATTTTGCGATGTGCTGAGGGTTGACATCTAAAGTTGCTGATTTATTTCTTCTAGACTCGTCCTTCCCTCACTTGGCCCTCGAAGACGAAGGAAACTTCACCGCATCCTCCTCAGCGGCCACCACGCCGCAGTCCCAGAATGCATCGCTGGAGGAGGTAGACATGGTTCCCAGCGAGAGGGGGGCCCTCGGCGAGGGGGGGGCCCTAGGCGAGGGGGGGGCCCTTGGCGAGGGGGCCTTGGACGCCGAAGGGACGAGCGACTCAGCAGACGCATGAGAAGAGAGAGAATGACCCGATATTTATTTTTGTATCACGGATATTTATATATTTATGCATTTTGTACATAAATATGTTAGTATTACCTGTACATATGTTTTATTTTCATATTGAAAAGGATTCTTTATACAAGCTTCCTCAAATGATTGAGATATTATTCTTTTTTCCCCTTGGTTCAGTGGGCCATAGGAATATATGTATATGGTGTAGGTATATTTATATATATATGGTGTAGGTATATATATATATATATATATATATATATATATATATATATATATATATATATATATATATATATGGTGCAGGTACTGTATTTATATATATGGCGTAGGTATGTATATATATATGGTGTAGGTAATCTATATATATATATATATATATATATATGGTGCAGGTGTATATATATATATATATGATCCCCAGTATTCAGCGCTCAAAGGATTCCGGCTCCACATCATTCCTAAACATTTCACTGCAGACAGTATGACTCAGAGGACGTGAACACTGAGCTCTCCTCACGCTGTAGTCCTGCAGAGTCAGAGGACGTGAACACTGAGCTCTCCTCACGCTGTAGTCCTGCAGAGTCAGAGGACGTGAACACTGAGCTCTCTTCATGCTGTAAGTCCTTCAGACTCTGTCTCTCTGTGTAGAAATAACACAAATGTATCGAGTGTCGTGCGGCATTAACAAAACTTGTAACATGTGTATGCAAAATGAACAAGCGTCACGTTCCAGTAGTCTAGTGTTCACAGAGATTCTATATATTGTATAGTTATTTATTTTTAGCATTATGAGTCATTTTTTTACTTTTAGCATCACTTAATGGGAGAGATTCTGGAAATTGACATTTTTACAGTCGTTCATAAGCTGAAGTGGGGGCTGTCCTGAAGCATTGTTTACTGCTGGTCCCCAAACGCCCGCCGGAAGGGAAGCTCTGGCAATGTGTGGGGGCCAAGCCTCCCTGGAAATGGCGGTAAAAATAAGTACTTGCCTCTGCCTGAGGTCAGCGGACCCCCAGATGAAGGAGACCCCTAGTCTACATCCCTCACGAGTCTAGCCATTGCCATGGTTACGCATGCTGGAGCACTATTGCATGTAAATAAAGCTTATCAAAATATACAGACTACTTTTTATTTTAATTCTATCGTATCACAATTGCTTCATTAGTTTGTCCAGAGTTGCTATTCAGTTCATTATGTCGATTGACTTTGGGATGGGAGACAATTTACTATCCTGAAGCATGGGTCATATATAAAAGTATTAAGACATATAGGGTTAGGGGTCGACATGTTACCAATGTGTTCACTGTATCGCAAGACGGTTTGGATGAAGGCACACAATGGTATATCATTATATATGATAATGTCAATTTTAACATACTCTCTTGGTTATTTTTGGGATGTCCTAAACAACATGTGAAAAGAACAATTCTAGATACAATTTCCTTTCACCATCGACAAGTACTATAATGCTCTGGATATTCTCAAAACGTTTCCATTTAGCATGCATCGAGTGCGGCTGTAGAAACCTGCCTTTCAAGGCCTCCATGTGGAAACGTATAGAATATGATTAAACAGAATGCTTCTATCGCCACCTAGAGGCCGTTGGTCAAAAATCACAGACACAAACACCCACCTCGTTGATGCATGGAAAAGGATGCTTATAAACTTTATCAATCAACTTTGTACATACATACATACTCTTGTATGTACATACTCTAGTATGAAACATTGGTATTTACAAAATAGCTCTTGAGAAAATGGATTCTCTACAGTAAACCCTGATGCAAGTTAGTAAATTACATTTCTGGGTATTATTTAACATAACTTATTAACCTCAGTAAAAGTTTGAAATCTTCTTATAGACCTCATTGTGGATATTTACTACAAGATAGTTGAACCAAAGTATTCCAAAAGTTCCTTATTTGTGTCTCCACCTGAAGATGTAAAAAACCAAAAGAAATAATATGGACCATAATACGTCTATGGAGATTTAAACCTTAAAGAACACAATCTTTGATTTGGACCTACTCTTATCCACATCACTTGATCCCCCCCACCCACTGAAATGGTACCCGGACCACCAGGAACCCCTGCTCGCCATGGCGGCCAGCGACCAGCAGGCCAATCAGATGGCGCCTCCTTTCCTCAGCTCAGCGCTGGTAGAAGCTGTGTCCATTGCCACGGAGAAAGTCAGAACTGTTGAGGAGAGGGGCAATGGAGCTCACAGAGGGGTACGGGGAAAGTTGTGCTTCTTGCATGGAGCACGCCTGGTCTGGGTGGTCTGGGTGCCCTGAATCCTAACTGGTGCCATGCTGTCCGAGACATGGGGGTGCAGACCGGAGCTGAGACGGTAGACAACGTAGACGTCTACCGTGACGCTGGAGGAGGTGCTACGACCGTCTGTGGAACACAAGCCAGAGACAGCCCATCTGCTGGAACTGCTAGAGCTTCCAGTGGAGCTGAGCGGCCTCGATAGCTTCCTGTTAGGTTCAGTAGTGGTGACCTGTGAATTGGTCCGGGGCCCTGGGACTTTAGAGGCAGTGGTGCTATTGCCGACCACTGACACTGGTTTGCTCTTAATGGCCATGGCTGCTGCCACCGCTGTTGTGAGTGTGACCGCAGGAGTGGATGATAATGCACCAATTGGTAGACTCACAATGTCTTCATTTTGTGTAACATTAATACTAGTTGCAGATGTGCTTTGAGATACGCTCAGTGGGCTACTTACAGATGTTGGGCCTTCTTGTTGAAGGGGCTTACTGCATACTGCAGCCCGACTGGAGGAGTTTGATACAGTGATTGTTTTAGATCGGCTCTTGGAGATATTTTCTGGCGTTTTACCATCAGCAGTGACTTTACTACAATTGGCGGGTGTAACAACTGTGGTGACTGCAGGGACACTATCTTTTACACTCCCAGCAGTTGGGTATTCACCTACAGCAACCACTGGCCTAGCTGCACCAGCGATAGTAACCTGGGCCTGTCTGCTCTTGGAGGGCTTGGTTCTTTTGTTTGCGGTTCTTAGTGGCATCAGCCACAGAACATCAGAACAAGCGGGAGGGGAGGTGTAGCCGAAGCCTGTAAGTGTCTGGAGGGGGCAGTGGGTGCTACTTCTTGGACAGCACGGGCGACAGAAGAGGTGGGCTGTTGCTGCTGCTGTTGGACAACCGAAGGAGGAGCCGCAGGTTTCTGAAGATTCGTCAGACTGGTGATCGTCAGAGGCAGGCCTTGGGAGATGCTCTTGTTGAGGCTGCTCAGCGCCCCTAGACTATTGAGGGCCACATTGGTGGTAGGTTCTTCTGCGGTGGTGGGCTGGACCAGCTGCAGGGTGCTTTTGCTGCCCTGCATGCCTGCTTTATCTGCTGTATTCATGGGCTGCAAAGCAAACCATGAACTGTGGCCATTCACAGTGATGGTCTGTGGGGAGGCAGACTGAGCAGTCCTGGCAGGTGAATCCTGGATCCCCTGCTGGGAGGACTTCATTTTGGGTGTAACGGGGTGTGGTAAAATGAACAAAGCTGTTTACCACCAACCGTGTGTGATTTGATTTGATTTGAGATCTGATTTGGCAGTTCCGCTCTAACTGCGGTTTGAGACAAACAGGCATTTCCCTGCTGTAGGATGACCACACTCTGGTTATTGGTGTTCTGCGGAGCGGACACCCCAGACACGCCGGCCCCTGATGGGTTGACCTGCAGCACCTGCATGGTCTGGAGAAGGGGAAGTACTGTTGCCTGAGGCTGGGGTACAAGGGCCGGCTGAGGGAGGGCCTGGGGCTTGGGTTGAGGGATCAGGGCGGTCTGGCGATGGGGAACCACAGACGCTGGTTGCAGCACAGATGGCTGGGGTTGTGACATGACAGCAGGATGGGCCACCACGGCCGGCCGGGGAGGAACAGCACATTGGGGCTGGGTATTGGTCTGTGTGAGGAGGGCTGAATGCAGCTGTGGAAGTCTATGAACAGGCTGTGCTTGGATGTGTGTTGCAATGCTCGCCTGCTGTAAGGGTACCTGAGGTCGTATTTGGAATTGAATGGGCTGGGTAGTGGATTTGTTACCCATTGGACACACGGTCAGCTGCTGAAGCCTCTGAAGGGTGGTAGCACCCTCCAACGTAGGCATGCTCTGAAAGACAGGCTGCACAGTGTCCATGTGGTCTGTGTGCTGCCGGCTGCCCCAGCCCCGAGGGCAGCTTTGTTGCTGGGGATGGACGTGTAGCTGATAGTCCTCATGGAGGTGTCTCCAGAGAATAAGGAGCCCAGCACCTCCGCCACCTCTGCAGTGGAGGAGTGGCTTCCAGCCTGGGCCACGGTGGCCAGGCTCAGGACTCAAGTGGTCAGGCTCTGAAAAGCATAGATCTCCAGACCAGGAGAAGCTCTGCATGGTCCGTGGCGAGGACTAAATACTCCATGAAGACAAATCTGAAGGGGCAGAGAGTTGCTTATTCCTGTTTTGGTACGAGATATTCTAACTAAGAGAAACAAATTAGCTCAAGTGATGAAGCTCTCAGTAGGGGAAGTGTAGATTTTTGATCTGCTGGATTCCAGTTCATCTATCTTTGCCTTTTTGATGTGAATGCAAATCATCCTCTTGCCTGTCGCTGGTAGAAAAGCAGGTAGAGGCCTGCCCGAAACGCTATACGTTCACTTTGTATGGGATCCTGTCGCCCCGTCGCGTTTGGTGTGAACACACAGTTAGTCATTGTAGCACAGGCATTGGTCCTCCAGGTTACTGGCCAGTTCTTGATAGGCCCCCTCACTGATGTTATGTCCTTGGGGCGGGTTCAAAGGTGGACATCATACGATCATCAATGACTAATCATTCACTGATCAATAATCAATAAATAAATCTTTAAATAACCAATAATCTATAACAAATCATCAATAACAGTCATACAATAACCAATAATCATTCATACATTAACATAAATCACACAATAATCAATCATCAATAATCAATCATTGATAATGATAATCAATCATTCAATAATCGCTCATCACTAACCAATCATCAATAATAAATCGTACAATCATCAGTAATCATTCATGCAAATACCTCATACACAAAACCCTGATTGTCCGTGCCTGTGTGCATGTGTGTGTCACCTGAGTTCAGTTGCTAATACCCTGACGGCCAGCTAAACTCTTTCCCAAAACACCAAGACTCTGCAAACGTATTTCTCACTTCCACAGGTTTAATGGACGCACATGGGAAAAGGTGAAACTGCATATGGAGTTAGATTCATGCCAAAACCCCGCACACACGCAAAACGTGTTTTGCTCACGCATAACGTGTTTTGCTCACGCATAACGATTCACACGCACACAAAACGTGTTTTACTCACGCAAAATGATTCACACACACGCTCAGTGTGGTTTGCAAATACAAAACATCATTCACAAACTAAAGCATTTTGCTTCAGAAACAAATACAGTATGTTTACACAAAGTACAAAAAAAAATCCTTCAAGTACACAAAACAATTCTACAAGTACGGAACACGAAAGCTGCGCGTGGATCGGAATGCATTTGCGCACGGATCGGATTGCATTTGTGTCGTACGATTCCGTGACAAAGGGGCGGCAAGTCGCATAGTATGGAGTTGAATCCACACATGTTTGGCCGGCATCAAATAAAGATTTTGGGGAGAAAAAAGATCGTCCTGGCGGCCTTAAACTGACTCAACACCGCCACCTGCTGTTGTGTAGTGTGAATAACAGGACATTTATTTGTCACGTGACTTTCGGCACTAATTTTCCGCCTTGCTGTTCCTCACGCAAATGCAATCCGATCCGTGCGCAAATGCATTCCGATCCATGCGCAGCTTTCGTGTTCCGTACTTGTAGAATTGTTTTGTGTACTTGAAGGATTTTTTTTTGTACTTTGTGTAAAACATACTGTATTTGTTTCTGAAGCAAAATGCTTTAGTTTGTGAATGATGTTTTGTATTTGCAAACCACACTGAGCGTGTGTGTGAATCATTTTGCGTGAGTAAAACACGTTTTGTGTGCGTGTGAATCGTTATGCGTGAGCAAAACACGTTATGCGTGAGCAAAACACGTTTTGCGTGTGTGCGGGGTTTTGGCATGAATCTAACTCCATAACTGCAACACACAAATAAAAAGGCAGAGAAATCAGAAATCTCATCTCAAACTGTATGGAGTCAGAACAGTCTCATTATTAATGAATGCACAGAGAAGGATTCACAAATGTATTTTGTGATTTATAGATAAATTACTCTCTTCTCACAAATACATTTCAATGCACACACAAATGGATATCGGCATGTATAAATGTAAAATAAATCCATAAACAAAAATAAGTTTCACAAACATATTTCTGATCCACACACAAATATGTCTTGTTTTAAATAAAGGTAATATAAATCCATAAATATATTAATTTAAAAAAGATTTGCAATTTTCATCAAAAATGTATTTGGATGTTGTTACATTTATGTACAAACTGTTAAACTTGAATTTACAAGACGCTTTTCATTTGTGAGCTTGTTTGCATTTGTGTGTGAAACTGTCTGCATTTATGTGTGGATTTTTGAGACTCTCCTGACGTCGCTAGATTCACAAATGCATTTTTTTCAACAAGGAAGTCTCTGTAGCCAATCAGATGCCTCCCTCGTTTTCAGTCAACCACATGACTGCTGTGACTGGGTTTTTACGTCGGTGCCGTTTACTACTTTAACGGCACCGATAATCCCAAAACCCAGTCGAAATTAGATGGAAAAAGTGTCGTGACGCAGCATTTACTTCTTCACCACCTAGAGATTGTTATGTACGATCATTCAAAAAACCATGTTCTTTCCGATAGAGTAGACATTTGACAGAGAACCGGGAGGCTCGGAGGCTGGACTCAGAGGTCGGAACTGCAGCCATGTGATTGGCTGAAAACGAGGGAGGCATCTGATTGGCTACAGAGAGTTCCTTGTTGAAAAAAATGCATTTGTGAATCTAGCGACGTCAGGAGTCTCAAAAATCCACACATAAATGCAGACAGTTTCACACACAAATGCAAACAAGCTCACAAATGAAAAGCGTCTTGTAAATTCAAGTTTAACAGTTTGTACATAAATGTAACAACATCCAAATACATTTTTGATGAAAATTGCAAATCTTTTTTAAATTAATATATTTATGGATTTATATGACCTTTATTTAAAACAAGACATATTTGTGTGTGGATCAGAAATATGTTTGTGAAACTTATTTTTGTTTATGGATTTATTTTACATTTATACATGCCGATATCCATTTGTGTGTGCATTGAAATGTATTTGTGAGAAGAGAGTAATTTATATATAAATCACAAAATACATTTGTGAATCCTTCTCTGTGCATTCATTAATAATGAGACTGTTCTGACTCCATAATCTCATCTCAAACTGCAGTGTTCTTTTTGAAAATAGGTCGCAGAGTCAGGGTCGCTTTTAACTCACTTTATTTGGTAAAGGTTTAGTCTAGTCTCTATGAAGCAAAAGGAGAGGAATTGTATTATGCACACTTGGAGATTCACTTAGTAGGGCATCTGATAGATGCGTGTTGTGACTTATCTACTGGGCAGGCGTGGACTCAGTCATGTGCTCTTATTGGCTAAGCATGGTGCTGAACTCCCACCTCCTGGATATCCGAATGTGTCTCTATGCTGCTCTCTTGTGGCTATGTGTTGGCATTGCAACTTGGTTTGAGGCTATGAGGCTATGTTGCTTCGTTGCTATTGTTTTTGTATGAATTCCTATTATTATTTACCTGCCATGGGAGACTCTGGCAGCCCATAGAACCGCTTGGCGAAAAGTTGCGAAATTTTGCACACTGGTTCAGGACAGCCCCATTAGCCCAACAAGCCAATTTCAGGGCGCTAGCCCAACAGCTCTAGCGCCACTAACAGGTCAAAGTTGCACATGCATTCATGTTTATAACTTCCGACCCATTCATCCAATATTCACAAACCAGGTATCATTGGATTCCTTGAACCAAGCCGAGTTCAACCTATGACGTCATTTTGCGCCATGATGGATTTTCCGCCATCTTGGTTTATGTCCAAAACCTTCAAAATGCTACTCCTATCACACATTTTGTCCAATCATCTCGAAACTTGGCGCACATTATCTTAAGGCCATGCTTGATATAAAAATATCAAAGATGTTTCAAATTCAAAACAGTTCGGCCGCTACAGCCAGTCAAACAGGAAGCCCTTTGTTTCTCAGCAGCCCTTTGACATATCATAACCAAACTTGGTACTAATGCTGCGTTCGAGTATTCTCTGCGAACTGACTCGGATCTCGGATCTGACGCCACTCCCACACTTCAAGCGTTTTATTATTGCGCTCGGTCGTTGGAGGAAAACATGGACGCCACCCAGAAAGCTGTTGTCGCGGTAGCATTGGCAGAGGACCAAGCGCTCCAAAATAAGTAGGCTATAGGCCATAGGCAGAGATACGGACGCAGTAAGGTATTGCAGTAATACGAGTGATTGAAATTGCAATTCAAATCACCAAAGTGGTCCAAGCACAATGAAAACAGTTCATACTTCAAGTCACACTGGGCGCAGCCATCTTAAATTCGGTCTCGGAATTTTGCTCGGTCACCACTGAGTTCAACCGAGATGGCGAGTTCGCCGTCCGAGGAAAAGGGCATGTTTGTGCGTGTCACTAGGCAACGTCCTCGGACCTCCGAGACGGATGGATAATAAAACGCAGCAATAGACCCATGACCTCATCATGATGACACTCAATGAATTTGGTGAGCTTTGGCCTCAAGGGGGAGCTGTTATTAATGTCGATGTGTTTTAACTCCTCTCTCTTCACATGAGTATATTTCAAACAAATGTTCAATGTCTGGTGACACTATCAGACCTCCCCGTATAGCTAGTAAATGATTTATCACGAAAATATCCGCAACAGCCAATCAAATTCAAACTTGACGGCAAAGCCGCCTAACTGGAAGTAAGCCTGTTCTCAGCAACTCTTTAACATATCATAGCCAAACCTGCTGCATAGACTTATGACATCATTGACATCAGACAGCCAAACAATTTGGTGACCTTTGACCTTAGGGCAGTCATACTCAAGTAGCGGGGTGTCTATTAATGGCCCTCAAGCTGTTTTGAAAAGTTTTTTTAATTATAAAAAAAAAAAAAAAAAAACGTGCTGGGCGCTCTTATTTTGAAACCGCGCGCCGCGATCTCAATACGAGGCTGGGGGTTGCAACGATAAACAGATAGCACTCCAGCCCACAGACCGCTCCAGCCCTCCCAAACTCGAGGCAGACAGTCCATCTCAGCAGCAGTCAAGGCCGATTTAGGGTCGTTTTAGACGCAGAGACGTAAGCACGTAATTTACACAAGGGACTTGTTTTAGACAAGTTTTGATTTACGGTTCCTTTAAGGTTCCTTAAGGATTGCGCGTGTTGCAAGGGGATTCTCCGCCAGAACAGTAGGGGGAGCAACGAACAAATCTGTGGGCGTGGAAGTGGAAATCGCTGGCTTGTTTATATTTATAATTATCATAATTCGTTCTTGGGTTTTCTTCTTCTCCTTCTTCAAAATTCTTCATTCGCTTCTGTCACAGCCTTTTAAAAATGGCGCTATTATGCTGTAAAACCGGAAATGTGAGACTCCTGAAAGGATGTGGTTAGCTGGCCAATCAAAGTCTTTGCGAGCTGCGTAGGGCCGTAGTGTTTTAGTCGCATAGTCAGGAATTTTGGCCGACGCACTTAAGCACGTAAGGGGGGATATTTTACCGCGCAAGGGGGGGTTATGTATCTTACGTGCTTACGCGTTACGTCTAAAACAGAGCATATATCGGCCTCAGTCACACGTATACCGACCGGCCCCTTGAGTCACTGAAAAAAAAAATTGTGGCCCCTCATCATTTCTACTTGAGTACCCCTGCCTTAGGGGGACGTCAAACAACAATTACTTTATTTACCATTCCGCCCACTTACAATATAAACTGCAATTCTTACTGGAATAGATGTTTCATGAACCACCTCCAGAACGGATGCTTGTTAACATTGTGTCTCTGTTAGGGATATTGTTCCGAATACCCCTATGCATTTGTGTCATTTGTTCTGTCAGGCAGATGATAATGCGCCCTTACCACTAGGTAGGGTCATGTTTCCATTTGGTAAACATTGACGCGTACTCGCATAATGCTCTAGTTCATTCCACCAGCTGTCGTTATTACCGATTACCGAGAAGGTTGTGATACTGGTAGATTAATTCCACTCATCATGAAACTTGCCAAATTAGATCTTCAGACCAAGCTGAACAAACGGGCCAAACAGCTTTTTCTAATTCCAAACCGTTTGGCCGTGGCAGCCAATCATACTTGACGGCAAAGCCGCTGTCAAACTAAATTTGTACCGGCTGCCAAATTTGTACCGGGCACGTCATCCATACGTAATCCATTCCAAACCTGCCTGTCAGCAGATGATCGCGTCGTCCGTTGCCGGGCAGGTTTCAAAAAACATTTGCGCTCATTCTTGCCAAAGACGAAATAACATAATACAGTTAACGGATCGCTAGATAACACTTGTTTTTACTTTATATTTGTATTGTATTTAATTGTTTAATCAAATTTAGCAAGTAAACTGAGTGTTTAAAGCAGGTCAAGGACGAAATAGCACAATACAGATAACGGATCGTTAGATAGAAGGTTCGCAAATGTTCACGTCATTCAACGCGATCGTCCGTTGCCAGGCAACGGACGAAGCGATCATCTGTTGCCAGTCAGATTTGGAGTGGATTACGTATGGATGACGCGCCCGGTACAAATTTGGCAGCCGGTACAAATTTAGTGTGACACCGCCTTACAGGAGGTAAGCCTGTTCTCAGCAACTCTTTAACATATCATAGCCAAACTTGGTACATAGTCTCATGATATCATTCTGGGGACATTTAAACAATTTGGTGACCTTTGACCTCAGGGGGACGTCAAACAACAATGACTTTATTTACCATTCCGCCCACTTACAATATAAACTGCAATTCTTGCCGCGTACTCGCATAACGCTGGAGTTCATTCCACCAGCCGTCGTTATTAACGATTACCGAGTCGGTCGTCATGTAGCCACTTAGCCGATACAGTCGTCATGTAACCACCTAGCCGATTAGGTCCGCGTATGCGCATAATGCTGTAGTTCATTCCACCAGCTGTCGTTATTACCGATTACCGAGACGGTCGTCATGTAGCCACCTAGCCGATTACGTCCGTCCGGCAGAATTAGCTTATCGAGTCCCATTATGCTTGACACCCACATTGCTGCATGCAGCTATATTTACACGTGTTTTTGTGGCATTGAGCGTCTGGGTCTCTCGAACATCTGGACCGGTCGTATCTCTAGAATTGACACATGATGAATGGCTTCCTGTATGAGCTGGACGCCTCCCTAGGCTCAGGATACCTCCCTAAGATGAGAATGAAGCCTCTTTGATTGGCAAAGGCATATGTGGCCTGTTGGTATGAATGTGTGAATTACGTTACAAAACTAATAAGCAATAATATTTACTTGTGAAAAACATTATTTTTAGTCATTTCAATACTACGAGCGTCGTCAAATGACCCACGTGTGACCTAACATGGTATTCGTATAGCCGTAACACTACACACTTTACACTGATGCCAAAATAGTGATTAAAACCTTAAAATTAATTCAATATACAAAGAATACATACCTCCGCAATCCACCAGTGCTCAGCGGCCAAGCCTGGTATTGCAGCTGTTTAAGCGGGCTGTGGACCGGTCTCTCGATTCAAGGGGCCCAGAAGTAGAGATCTCTGTTAAAAGTAAAAATCTATACATATTTCAAAAGAGCTGTCTTAAAGTGTGTTTTTGTGCTTCCCAGCTATAACATTGTATTCACAGTATATGTCGTATATTTTAATTCACATTTGATCAACCTTGGCAACATTTAGTACTCATTACTGTTAATAATTTTATATTAAAGGACCTATTAACCTTAATAAGCATTGTTCCTGCTTTAGATCCCTTACCTGCAAAATGAATAATGAACTGTTTATTAAAGGACTTATTAACCTTAATAAACATTCTTCCTGCTTTAGATCCCAGACCTTTAAAAATGCATAATTTACTATGAATAAAGGACTTATTAACCTTAATAAACATTGTTCCTGCTTTAGATCCCGTACCTGCTAAATGCATAATTAGCAGTTCAATAAAGGATTTATTAATCTTAATAAACATTGTTCCATAGAGCAAATTTTACTGCTAATAAAGTAATAATAAAGCTGTTCTTACCTTCATAAAGCAAAAAAAAAGCTTAGTAAAGGTTTGACAATGACATATTTGATAATGCGTTTAACAACTATAAGAGACTCATAAGACTATTCTTAATGTTATTAAGCAATCAATGAATAGTTAACAAGTTACTTATAAGTGCTTATAAAAGTCTTATAATCTCACAATAAACACGTTTATAACGTTATCATTTACACTTAGTCTTAGTAACACCAATTAATGTTAATAAGCATATAATAGGGTTCTTATTACCTAAGGCTTGTTATTACAAGGACCTTTCAAGCATTACCGTTAAAGGGTTTAAATCTAGTGAAGGGATTTGAACAGACAATGTAAACATGCACACCATTTTAAAAAAATAATGCTTGGAAACAAATAAGTTAAACAAATGGCTAATTTGATCAAGTTTGAATACATTTGAGAAAAAATATAGAATAGCTGAGCTGATCAGATTGGATTGGCAATTTCCAGCCCAACTATAAGCCAGACATGTCCGCCGCATTTGTACATCTAGAGATTCGACAATAGTTGCATAACTAACTATTGATTATCATTAAGGGTGCCACTCAATGACATGCAAATGCAGACCAAAGCGTCATCTCATGTGGTGTGAGAAATTCCTACTCATCATTCACACTGTGGTATAATGGATCGAGCAGTGTGTTTGACAGGCACTACAGCTGTGATCTATGATGTGTGGGTCTTTTAGTTGGATTTGAGCGCAAATAAAGATTAAGCTTGTACATCCTTACCTCTGTTTATATATTAATATAAGTAACCCACGAGTAATAGACAAAATTACATGAAACTATAACACACACATAAGTTAATTTACATTTCCTCCAGAGAAAATAATATTATTATAAGTAAAATAAATAATAAAAAATATTTTTTTTCAGGAGAATTTCAGGATACAAATTTCAAGATATGTTGTTCAGTCATAAGGCCCATTAGAAGAATATCAGGAGAATATCAGGACTTACACGTTACACATACCGAAAGCAGCTATAGGCTCAAAACCTCCCAGTGAACCTAAAACCCTCCCAAAACGTATGTTGCCAGAAAACCGATTAATCATATACTTCTGCAATGGCAAAAACATGAATACACACATAACCGCAACTTGATAGTAACTATGACGTTATTTGCGATACAATGAACCTCTCATCTTTATCTGGCACACACAAACCTCACGAGGTCTGTAAAGTAAACGCTGACAGCAGCAGAAAATGGGTACATGAGCTAAAATAAAACAACCCTCAAAATAGTCATGCATAAAATCCTCTATTTAATTAGAACTTAAACTCGAAATAATCCTAAGAACTCATATAATACCACCAGGTGTGAGAATGATTAGCCATTACAAGCCGTTTTGAAAATGTGCAGCTTCTGACATCACAGGTGGGCATGTCCACCTAGATTGCTGCTGGATAGATCTCTCTGCCAGCCTACCCAGTGGACTGTAGCAACCGTTGCTCATCTATCCATCCTACACCTAGGGGGACATCATGCCCACCTGTGATGTCAGTAATGGCTAATCACACTCATACCTGGTGGCACAATATGTCCCCTTTAAAGAACATAAACCAGAGAACTATGTACAGTCAACCCCAGCTCGACTAATGCATCATGAATCAAAACTCCTTACAACTGGCAAAGAGGTTTGAATGACAGGTCTGATGGCCCTCCCTCGCCCCTACTTACTAATTACTAGTGGACAGGTGCCCATCTCCCACCCCTTAATATTCGTGTTCATTCAGCATGACGTGAAGTTAAGCATTGTGGTTAGCATTTAGCTTCTACCAGTGCTGTGTTCCCTTATCCATACTTCCATGAGTATACTTAAATGTAGTACACTATCCACACTCACTAAGTGCGCAGATTTTTAGATGTCAGTGTGGTTCAAAATCGAATACTCTGCGGTGCACTTACCGGACATTACGATAGACTGCCGTCACAGCTCGTTACCCGCCAAAAACATCCTGCTTTGACCTGTGAACGCTTTATGCCTCACAGCTATAAAAAGCTAAAAAGCTATAAAAGCTACAAAATTAGTCCATCCAAAAATAAGTCACCCAATCATAATTGGAAGGCCCTACGTACTCAAACTAAGTATAGTAAGTATGGGAAGTATGGATATCGGAACATGCCGCAGGAGTACATCCCATATGTAGCAAGCATCTAGCCTCTAGCCATATAAACGGGGGTCCGCACAGACAAACGGCAGATATACAACAATCATATTTCCAATAAATTAATAATTTTAGCGCCAGTCTAACAAGAACTAAAGTAACCGTTTAATTTTGACATGTGTTTCTAGGTTAAATATTGACGTTGTTTAGGCTCAGGGACGTCCTCAATGGTTCGCTTTTGTGATAGCGACCTTGGGCTAGACCTTCATCTAGAACAGGTGTCTCAAATTCAACTTACCTGGGGGCCGCCGGAGGTAGAGCCTGGGTCAGGCTGGGCCGCATCAAGTATTCCACTGAAAAAAGGAGCACAACTGACCGACCCAATCTAAGATAATGATAGGGCTATCATTAGATCATGTTGGCTATGTAATCGCTAACAGGGGACATTTCATAGTGGTTGGTGGTAACCGGGACATTTTAGCGTCTTTTGACTTTTGTCGGGACTCAGGACACGCAACTCAAAATTGGGACTTTCCCGGCAAAAGTGGGACTTCTGGTCACTCTATCACAAGTGATAAAAAAGCGTAGCAAGCCACTTGTGTGCGTTTGACAACAACGCACGGGCCGCACTAACACTTAACTTTGATGTCAAGTAGGGGGCCACAAAATATCATCCCACAGGCCTCAATTGGCCCCCGGGCCGCGAGTTTGAGACCCCTGATCTAGAACGTCCTCACGCTAGCCTCACCGGGAGTCAATGAGGCCAACTGAAAATTTACAAAGCGGGTATGAAATTATACAGTTAAACTGTGATTCTGAAAGAAGTATAGATGATATCGAAATTCTGTTGATTTGTTAAATGTTTCAACGAAGGTTAACGGATAACAATTTCTAGTAGTAGTTGAAGTGTCAGAGAATGGACGGACGCCTTTGCCATTGAAAAAATATTTTGAGGTGAGAAATTGTGGAATAGTAGTTTGTAGAGAATAAAGTAAGGTACTTTCCTGCAGAAAATACGGTGAGTCCTGTAGTGCAAAGTGAGATTAAAAATATTTTTCGGAAAGGCAGACCTAAAGAAATGTGGTCAAGTGAAAATTCAGACTATTTTGACCCTGCACCTCATTAAGATTGAGTGTAATTATATGGAATTGGCTAATTCGGATTTAGTTGAGGGTAATTTCAATTCTAGATTCACATTTACATTGAGTTGGCTGTAGAAGCCTGCATTTTAAGGCCTCCATGTAGAATAATATCCAATATGATTAAACAGAATGCGTCTAACGCCACCTAGAGGGCGTTGTTCAAATATCACCGACACACGTACACACCCACCTCGTTGATACATGGAAAAGGATGCTTATAAACTTTATTAATCAACTTTGTATTTACAAATACATACATACTCTTGTATGAAACATTGGTATTTACAAAATAGCTTTTGGGAAAATGGATTCTGTACAGTAAACCCTGATATAAGTTAGTAAATTACATTTCTGGGTATTATTGAAAAAAACTGATAAACCTCAGTGGATGTTTGAAATCTTCTTATAAACCTAAAGGTGGATAATTACTACAAGATAGTTGAACCAAAGTATGACATAAGTTACTTATTTGTGTCTCCACCTAAAGATGTAAAAAACCAAAACAAAAATATGGAGTCTATGGAGACGGGGTCTTTAAACCTCAATGAACCCCATCTTTAATTGTGACTTCCTGTCAACTCTTATCCAAATCACTTGCGCCCCCCCACCCTGTCTTGAAAACTGAAATGGTACCCTGACTACTAGGAACCCCTTCTCGCCATGGCGACCTGCAGGCCAATCAGACGGCGGAGCTGCCGTCGTGGCCCAGGATGTGGCTGATGTTGTGGGCGGGCCGGTTGGTCTGCTTGCCCGAGTCGGCGGCCGAGGCGTTGGACAGCGACAGCAGCGGGGACATGGGCATGGAGGAGCCGTCGCTGGGCATCGCCGTGGCGATCTCCGGGAACAGCGAGGTCAGACTGAAGTTGGAGAGGTGCGGCGTGATGCCCGAGGCGTTGGTGATGGGCATGGGGGGCATCTCCGGGAGCAGGGGGAAGCTGGCCTGACCGAAGCCCACCGGGCGGGGCGGGGACAGGATGGAGCCGAAGCGGTTGTTGAGGGGCGCGGCGCCACCCTTGTCCCCCCCGGGGCTGGTGAACATCTGGTTGGAGAAGTACTGCAGTGGCAGGTCGCTGGGCAGGCTGGGGTGGGCCGCCGGGGAGTAGGACGAATAGAAGGAGGGCAGGGTGTTCTGCGGCTCCACGGGCAGGAGGGCGGGGGTCCGCGAGGAGCCCGCCTGGCTCACTGGCGGTATGAAGGTGGAGTTGGTGTTGATGGGCGGAGGAGGCGGCGGGGGGTTCATCCCCCCCTCCCCGATGAAGGGGAAGCTGAAGTTCTGCGTGAGGTGCTGGTCTGGGAGCAGGTTGCCGTCCCCGTCGTTGAAGCGGACGATGCTGCTGCGCCGTGCGTCCCCCCCGGACTGAGGCCTGCTCAGCAGCCCCCCACCCCCAGGTGCCAGCGGCAGGTGGCCCCCAGGGGCTAGCGGCAGGTGCCCCTCCGGCTCGAAGGGGTTGGTGGGTCTCAGGGGGCCGGAGCGCGGTCGCTCCCCAGGCCTCAGCTTGGCGGGCAGGTTGTCCTGGCCCGGGTGGCGGGAGCGCTGGCCGGCGGCGGTGGAGGGAGCGCGGGTGGCAGGGGGGCGGCCGCCAGGCTCGGGGCCGCTGTGCGGTATGGGGGGGTGGGGGAGAACGGCAGCTCTCACCACGGGGCTCCCTCCTCCGTGCATGTTCCCACTCCCATGCGGGAGGTGGCCCTTGCTGCCGTCCCCGAGCCTCATGCTCTGGGTCTTCTGGCTCTGGGCTCCGCTGGGACTTGAGGCCTTGGCCTGCATGTCGGCCGTGGAGCTGGCGGTCACACAGCCGTACTCCATGATGCTGACCGGGGGGCAGCACTGCACCGGACGCTGGTGGGCCGTCTGCTCGGGTAAGTGCGGCGACAGCAGGTTCTGCATGAAGCTCTGGTGGCAGCTGTCCTGCTCCCGCGACAGCACGCTCCCCCCACCCTGAGACCCAGGGTGGGCTCCGCTGTAGCCCCCACGAGACCTGCCGTCCCCTGGAAGACCCCCTCCCATCCTGAAGCCCCCCTGCTGCTGCTGCTGCTGCCCCTGAGGAACCCTCTGGGTGGGGGGAACAGGTTTTGGGGTCATGTCCCCTCCGCGGGACCCCTGTACCTCAAAACCACCCAGTTGATGTCCTCCTCCTCCGCTGACCATGGCCTTGAAAGGAGGGCATTCTGAGACTCGCTGTACGTCTGAGGAGCCTGGGTGTTCGTGGCGGTTCTGGCTGTGCCCTATGCTGGCCTTCCCACGCGACGTGTCCAGGTAACCCCGCAGGTCAGACTGCTCCGGAGCAGATCCACGACCAGTCTGATGATGAAGCCCCATTCGCTGTTGCTGCTGTTGTTGTTGCTGTTGTTGTTGCTGCTGCTGTTGTTGCTGTTGCTGCTGTTGTTGCTGTTGTTGTTGCTGTTGTTGCTGCTGCTGTTGTTGCTGCTGCTGCTGCTGCTGTTGCTGCTGCTGTTGGTGGTGGTCACCGTTTGACGAGCTCTTGCCGATGAGGGCCTCCGCAGAGTAGTTGGAGACACGGTGGCGCTCCTGGCGGGAGGGGGTGCAGGCCATGTCGGGGGCCCGGGAGGCAGGGTTGCTGGGCTGCGTGATGAGCTGCTGCTCCAGGCTCCTGGAGCTCAGCAGCCTCTGCATGCTGTTGTGGTCCTGGCCAGCCTGAGGGCACAACAACAGGAGAACTAAAGGAATTGCATTGTGCATAAAGGGCTTGAAGAAACATAAAAATTGTCTTAAAACCAATTGCAATCCACAGATTATATTTTTTCTTGGCCAAAGCTACATTGTTTTTAACACAATTTAAATGGACTCATTGTGCATTTATGGACAGAACCGTGATGAAAGAAAGTGGGATAAAGAGAGAGGGAATGACACACTGCCCAGATGCTACATTCTAGGACAACCGACCCACCTTGAGGTGCTCCTGCTGTGCCAGATGCCCAGCATGGTGGCTCCTGGGTCCTCCTGCCTGGCTCTCGCAGCTCTTCTCTGGGGGTCGCACTCCAAAGTGCTGCTGCTGCTGGATCTGCTGCTGGAGGTGCTGTTGATGTCTTGAATGAGAGCTCTGCTGCTGCTGGAGCTGCTGCTGTTGTTGATGTTGTTGTTGGTGTGTTTGCTGCGGATGCTGTGGTAGTTGTTGGTGAGGCTGCGGGTGGGACTGCTGATGGCTCTGCTGTTGGTGTTGGTGGGCCTGCTGCTGGGCGTGTTGTTGATGCTGTTGTTGCTGTGGGTGCTGCTGCAGCTGCTGCTGCTGCTGCTGCTGTTGGACCCCTGGCTTCTCCATGTGATGCGGTTTCTGATGCAGGCCAGCAGGTGAGCTGCTCTGATTGCCTCTCACCAGCCCCCTCTTCTTCTGGACATGCTGTTGCTCCTGCTGCTGCAGCAACCTCTGGTGGAGCGAGTGGAGCTGCGCCGGGTCAGGCTGGGTCAGGTGGTGTTGGAGCTGGTACAGCTGGTGCCTTTGCTGTTCCTGTTGCTGCTGCTGTTGTTGCTGCTGCTGTTGTTGTTGTTGCTGCTGTTGTTGCTGCTGCTGTTGTTGCTGTTGCTGCTTCATGTAAGGGTTTCCACTGAGGTGTTGACCCGACTGGGATGAGGTGTGCTGGGGGTGTCCTTGTGCAACATGAGGCAGGACAGACTGGTTTGGATCAGGCAGTCCTTGGGGTGGACACTCAATGGGACGCAGAACGGTGTTCATGAAAGAGTTTGAGGTGAAAAGGGAGCCAGCGCCATCAGGGTTGATCCTGCTCATGATGGCTGAGGGGCCGGGGGGAATCTGCCCCACCATCATCTGGGTGTGGTCGGGGGCTTTTACCTCCATGCGGCTATGGATGGGGGTCGACTGGGGGCATAGCTTGGGCCGCTTCCCAGACGTCAGCATGACCTCTTCCTGGGCCTGTCGTTTGGAGACATGTTTGACGTGGCGCTCCCCCATACCAGCCTGATTCCTCATGAGGGCACCCTTCAGAGGGGTGTAGTCGTTGAGCTGGACCGAGACAGAGCAGGGGGGCAGGGAACTGTTGGACGACTGAGACAAGTGTGGGGAAGATCCCACAGGGGAGGGGATGGAGCCCTGCTGGCCCGAGAGACTGGGCGAGCCAGGGTAAGGCTGCTGGCTCGAGTTAGGCCTGATCAGATTGTTGACACTCAAACTGGTCCCGCATTGTGATGGAACCAGTGGATGGGACTGCACCTGGGAGTAAGAAATACCCGTTGGATGTCTGGATCCCGTCAGCCCAATAATGGACCCCTCCCCACTCTGAGCTCTGACAGACCCCTGGCTGGGGGGCTTTGTCACCGCAGCCTCCATGGGCTTGGTCGCCTTCCCCTGCGGTGCAGACAAGCCCCTCTCTTGCGTGGCAGACGACGGTGAAGTCTTGGGGGGCTCCCATGCCGTGGTGGCGGAGATTGCTGGAGTGCTGTGGTCTGCGGTGCACCCAGCAGCTCTCCTCCCAGGGATTTCCTGCTCCAGCATAGCCAAGGCTACGATGTCGGCCTGTTCCGACGTAAACGTAAACGTGCCGAAGGAACCAGATGAGGCGTTGATGCCATGCCCCTGAGGCAGCATGGAAGCTACAGAGAAGCCCCTCCCACTCCCACCACCAGCAGACATCGGGGAGTCCGTCTGCCGGCTGGCTGTCATATGATGCTCCATGGTCTCGTGATGATCAAGGATGGTGTACACCGGCGGGGACAGCAGATAGTCCTTCCGAGAGGGCACATCGAGGTTGGTGGACTCGGCCATGCACTGTTTCTCCAACGCTGCAGAGACGTGTCTCTGCTTCTGGGTCTCCCTCTCTCGGACGAGACCCCGGGTCTGTTTGACGTCGGCCATGCAGGACGGGGAGGGCGTGGACGTGAGCAGGTCCGGCTGCTGGATCAGAGATCTACCGACGGCGCCTGCTTTCCTCATCTCAGTGCTTGTAGGAGTTGTGCCCGGGGCCACGGAGAACGTCAGAACCATTGAGGAGGGTGGTGCGGTGGAGCTCACAGAGGCGGACGGGGAAATTTGTGCTTCTGGCTTGGAGCATGCCTGGGAGAGTGTGGTCTGGGTGCCCTGAATCCTAACTGGTGCCATGCTGTCCGAGACAAGAGGGGTGCAGACCGGAGATGAGACGGTAGACACCGTAGTGACACTGGAGGAGGTGCTACGACCGTCTGTGGCACAAACGCCAGAGACAACACATCTAATGGAACTGCTAGAGCTTCCAGTGGAGCTGAGCGGCCTCGATAGCTTCCCGGAAGGTTCAGTAGTGGTGGCCTGTGAATTGGTCCGGGGCCCTGGGACTTTAGAGGCAGTGGTGCTATTGCCGACCACTGACACTGGTTTGCTCTTAATGGCCATGGCTGCTGCCACCGCTGTTTTGAGTGTGACCGCAGGAGTGGATGATAATGCACCACTTGGTAGACTCACAATGTCTTCATTTTGTGTATTATTAATACTAGTTGCAGATGTGCTTTGAGATACGCTCAGTGGGCTACTTACAGATGTTGGGCCTTCTTGTTGCTGGGGCTTACTGCATACTGCAGCCTGACTGGAGGAGTTTGATACAGTGATTGTTTTAGATCGGCTCTTGGAGATATTTTCTGGCGTTTTACCATCAGCAGTGACTTTACTACAAGTGGCGGGTGTAACAACTGTGTTGACTGCAGGGACACTATCTTTTACACTCCCAGCAGTTGGGTATTCTACTACAGCAACCACTGGCCTAGCTGCACCAGCGATAGTAACCTGGGCCTGTATACTCTCTCTCCTCTTGGGGGGCTTGGTTCTTTTGTTTGCTCCCTTTTTGGCAACAACTTTGCTTTTTTTCTGCCGTCGGGCCTTAGTGGCATCAGCCAAGGGAACAGGCAGGAGGGGAGGAGTAGCCGAAGCCTGTAAGTGACTGGAGGGGGCAGTGGGTGCTACTTCTTGGACGGCAGGGGTGACAGAAGAGGTGGGCTGTTGCTGCTGCTGTTGGACAACCGAAGGAGGAGCCGCAGGTTTCTGAAGATTCGTCAGACTGGTGATCGTCAGAGGCAGGCCTTGGGAGATGCTCTTGTTGAGGCTGCTCAGCGCCCCTAGACTATTGAGGGCCACATTGGTGGTAGGTTCTTCTGCGGTGGTGGGCTGGACCAGCTGCAGGGTGCTTTTGCTGCCCTGCATGCCTGCTTTATCTGCTGTATTCATGGGCTGCAAAGCAAACTGGCCATTCACAGTGATGGTCTGTGGGGCGGCAGACTGAGCAGTCCTGGCAGGTGAAGCCTGGATCCCCTGCTGGGAGGACTTCATTTTGGGTGGAACAGGGCGTGGTAAAATGTGCACCAGCTGTTTCCCTCCAACCGTGTGTAAGTTAGCTGTAGTTGTTGTGCAGTTAGTTGTTGTGATTTGAGTAGGGAGAGCAGACACTGCAGTGGGAAGAGCAGCAGGAACGATGCCAACCTGAGGATTCTGTTGGGAGGGGGCCGTCTGATTGGGGGTTTGGATGATGACGATATGCTGGCATGACATCTGATTGGGCAGTTCCTCTCTAACTGTGGCTTGAGACGAACAGGCATTTCCCTGCTGTAGGATGACCACACTCTGGTTATTGGTGTTCTGCGGAGCGGACACCCCAGACACGCCGGCCCCTGATGGGTTGACCTGCAGCACCTGCATGGTCTGGAGAAGGGGAAGTACTGTTGCCTGAGGCTGGGGTACAAGGGCCGGCTGAGGGAGGGCCTGGGGCTTGGGTTGAGGGATCAGGGCGGTCTGGCGATGGGGAACCACAGACGCTGGTTGCAGCACAGATGGCTGGGGTTGTGACATGACAGCAGGATGGGCCACCACGGCCGGCCGGGGAGGAACAGCACATTGGGGCTGGGTATTGGTCTGTGTGAGGAGGGCTGAATGCAGCTGTGGAAGTCTATGAACAGGCTGTGCTTGGATGTGTGTTGCAATGCTCGCCTGCTGTAAGGGTACCTGAGGTCGTATTTGGAATTTAATGGGCTGGGTAGTGGATTTGTTACCCATTGGACACACGGTCAGCTGCTGAAGCCTCTGATTGGTGGTAGCACCCTCCAACGTAGGCATGCTCTGACAGACAGGCTGCACAGTGTTCCCTGCCAAATGGAGCGTTGTCCATGTGGTCTGTGTGCTACCGGCTGCCCCAGCCCCGAGGACAGCTGTGTTGCTGGGGATGGACGTGTAGCTGACAGTCCTCATGGCGGTGTCTCCGGAGACTAAAGAGCCCACAATGTCTGCCACCACTGCAGTGGAGGAGTGCGTTCCAGCCTGGGCCACGGTGGCCAGGCTCACGACAGGCTGAGTAGATAGCTGGGTCACTGGAGTGGCAGCTATGGTAATGTTATGGGATGGAACGGCAGACTGGGAATGCTGAGGCAAGGAGGTGCTGCCAGCGGGGATCTGGAGTGTGATGTAGGACACGGAGGTCGGCAGAGGGTGGGTCCTTTCCACCAGCCTCAGAGCTGCGGTTTTCTCCAGAGGAGCAACGTTTGCCGCAGGAAGCAGCGAGGGGGCAGAGGGCACGTTGACGTGGAGGACCCCGTTGACCCTGACCCCGGTGTTGGAGTCAGGCCCTGGCTGCACCAGGACCGTCTCTGGGGTTTGTTTTTCGAGGACAGGCTCCTTCCCCGCTGGACAAATCACGTTCCCGTTGGAGTAGACGATGATTCCCTTTGGTAGTTGGTGAGTGGGAGTCACCTTGGCAACTTTGGCACAACGCTGCTTGCCCTTCCAGTGGACAGTGGGGTCCTCCAGGAAGTTGATGTCGTGGGCCTTGAGGAGGTCGATGTAGTGGACGCTCTCCTTCCTCATCTCCTCCATCTGTCGGCGCAGTCTGCGGATCTCCTCCGCTGCGTAGAAAAGCAATGACGTCATTAGTTGGATGAATGCATCCAAAATCACTTTAGAACAACAGAGTGAGACAACATGGACAGCAACATTTGAATGTGTGTCAAGTTGTATTGCTTCACCTTGCACTTTATCACCTCCTTCAAGAAGCATTGCATCATTCTGTTTCTTCAGGTCAGTAATGTAGCGAACGGCTTGGTCCAGTATCATATTCTTACTCTGCAGAAACGCGGTGAGCAGTTGATGAGAATGTCAAGAAACGGCCGTCCCAGCTAATTTTAAAAATGTGATTGGAAAAATTCAGCCAACAAGAGGTTGACAGTTTGATTTTACCTGTTTGAGTGCCTGGGAACATGGCAAAAGGTTACCAATGCGGTTAATTCCAGCATTTATCTTTTCTTTTCTATGTCTCTCAACTAAGGAACAGAGCAGATACAAAGATCATCCAAGTGTTAATAGCATGTCATATCTCATTTGAATGCAAGCAATAGTTCACAGCCATGGCGTTTTCATCACCTGCATTGTGAGATTCTTTGTTTTTCTTCTTTCTGCAAGAAAAAAAAAAATCGAGCATCACATGTACAAAATTACTGTTTGGGTTACGTTGTGTAGAAAATGAGGTATTGGCTCCAACGTTACAACATACTAATAATATATTTATGATGAAAGTTGCATACTTACTTGGGCTTACGACCAGGGGTCTGTGTTTCTGTCATCTCTGGCATCATGTCCTAACAGTTGCCAGGCACCAGTGGACACATCTACCAACTGGACATGAAATCAGTGCCCTGGCCAGCCTATATTAAAGAGGTAAGATGGATTGGGACTGAACATAAACAACCATGGACAGCAGAAATATATCAGTTCCATTCACACATCTGGTGCATTGTGTTTAAATATCCTAGTTATAGAGGTTGGCAGTCCACACATCCTTAAAGATTACGTTGAGCTGTACACTCTTAGCGAAATGCTAATCAGCTAGTTTAGTCAGTAACATAGCTAACCAGCTAAACTATAAGTGCATACTTTACCATTATATTTTACAATTTTGTGAGTCCCAACCATGTCCCTAACCCTTTCAGTTGTCTCCAAATGAGTAGGCATATAGAATATGTAACATCTTGAAACCAGCAGCCCAGTGATAGGCACTTCCAGACGAGCTAAAAGCGTCAGGATAGCCTGGAGTAGCAGGCTAGCTTAGCCTGTCCTGGTATCGAGAATGGTTGTCAAAAAAAACATGACTAGTGCGCTGCTTTTAAACGATTTTAAATTAGATTTCACTGACCTGTTGCCTTGGCATCTTTGCGGTGTGTCGCTGGCAAAACCGTTGGATTAGGGGCTAGCAGGAAAAGCAATAAACTCATTTCAAAACAATCTGCACACAACCTAACCCAAAGCAGAAAGGGGGAGGTCGTTCCTGGTCAGGAGCCAATGGTCCCGAGGAAGAAGGATCAACGAGCCAATCAACATGCGAGGCAAAATTCACTGTAGACTTCAACCTTACTTATTTTTCTTTACTAAAAAAATATATATAGTTAAAGCCACAATCATCTGCAAAATAGCAATGATTGAGGAAAAACTGTATGAGCGATTGCAAATAGTAGTTCCTTTATTTAGAGGTTAAAAAGTCTTACAATATAGAACTCCAGAAAAGATAAAATTCTTCAAAAAAAACCATGCTTTACTACAGCGGAGGAGAACGCCTCAGGCATGCACGGGTCAGAGCTCCCCCTGGGCAGTATCTTGCTCGTAAGGCCATGGGTCCACACGCTCCCAAACATCAGTTTAGCTTTAAAGTTTCAGAAATGTAATATGCATCGACAGAAACTGAGGCACTGTCACTCGGTAAATAATTTCAGTAATACTGTATTTTTAATAGATGACCAAATAAAATGCCAAATGAAAAGGATACCCATTCTTTAAAGAAAAACACAACCACTCGAGAATGTCCTACCTGATGCTCAAAATCAAATCACCACCATTGAAAATGATGCCCATTAAGATACAAACTATCTGTACATTGGCATTTCAAATCAATGGACAAAAATAGTGTATGTTATCTGAAAATCGTGCATTTTTATTTAAAATTACCATTTCAATTCATGTTATTGGACTTAGTTGCAAACCCAGGAGAACCTCTGAGCCATTAATCACCTCAATGTCAAAAAAAAAACCCTAGACTTAGCTTAAACCAAAACCCCCATTTTTTTCCTCTGAAAGTAAATGAGGCGAACAAATCTTCCCACCAACTTGAAACCTTTCTGCTACCACATTCCCCATACGGGGTTATTCTGACTTGAGGATCAGACACACCCAACAGACTGGTCGAAATAAAGGATCCCAGCATACTCCCGATGGCTTGGTGATGGACTCTGAATGTTCCTCTGTTGTATCAACAATATGGAAGTAGGTCTCCATGGTAACCGCCCAGGAGTTCGTCTGTCAGCGATGGTCTTTCAAAAGACTCCCAACATTCAAATCAAGTCATGTTTCTCTTTGTCCAAACTGTTTGATAGATCTTCCTCTAAACCGCATAAAAAAAACTCAAAAACAGTATGTTTAACCAACCTCTTGTCCCTTCCGAATCTAAAACGGTTTGATATTGGCAATTTTCTGTAAAGACCGAGTATCGAGTCAGCTTGACATCTATAATAAAAAGGGGGCGAAGGGGAAGGACGCGCTAGAACGCTAAATTAAGGGGGGCCCATTGCGAAATAAAAGCAGCAATTTTCTGTACTTTGTTGATGTTTCCTCTTTTAAACGTCCTTTTAAAGAAAGTGTTGATTGCGTCGACCTGGGGCATCCGTCTCAGTTTTTTTTCCTGTGGAGGTGGGCACCGTGCTGTGGCGTCACTCAGCCTTCTGGAGCTCTCCGCTGGGGGCGGCGCTGGGGCTGCGCAGGCTCTTCTGCAGCACGTGGGCATCAGCCGGCTCTATCCTCTTGTAGTAATTCTTTTTCGTTTCGATGATCTCAAAGCCGAACTTTTGGTAAAAGTCAATGGCCGACTCGTTGCTGATCTGCACATGACTATTGGAAAGGGAGAAATAAAGTATTATAAAATGTTAGCTTCCACACACTGAAAAATCACAATCGCGTTTCTAGTAGTGTTGTCATTCACGATACTGGATTTTCTAACTTCGATAGTATACCTGGAAAAATATAGATATTCTGTACTATTCTCGATATCAGGGGAAAAGTTTTTTTCAGAAAAGAACGTACCCAAAGTAAATAGAGTATATCTCCACAACTGTAAGGGCGATAATGTCATCTTGGTGGCAAAAGAAAGATTGTTTTGCAAGTGAAATATTCGATGTAGATAATACTTGGTGCCATGGAACACAGCATAAGTGGAAGACAACATTTTCCACCTGAAATAATTATCAGTTGGTCATTATCAGTTGGTAGCGCTGTCTTACTTTGAGACACAAATAAAGGTAGACATCTTACAATTTTGACACTTGACACCTCTATTTAAAGTTCAGGGCAAATATAATCGAATGACACCAAGCCAAATACTCGCAAATACACGTATGGGAACTAGATTGTGCTGAAGAACATGTGTTCTGATTGAAGGCAACTTACCCTTTTCCTAAGAAAGTGGAGAGTGAAGAGTGCAAAGTTTGCAAACACCATGTAAAGTTGCAAAATTTGGCTGAGACACTGGATTATCTGTTTAAGGTGGTTTTATGCGATCAGAATCAACTTTTAAGTTTCAACTGTAGACAAAGATCACAAAGGTAAAACTTCATTTTTGGTTGTTAAAAGAAAGGGGGCTTTTCTTCTTAAGTTGTTATTTGCGAGTTTTAGTCACAGAATGATATCGTTTGTCGGAATAAGTGGAGGCTCAGTTTTCATATAATATATAGTTTGTGCAGGTCCAATTTCGTAAAAAAAGATCGCTAGTGCTGTGCATAGTTATGAAACCCAAAACCGTGTTCTTGCATAATTTGCCTCTTGCCTACTTCCAAACCGGACTCCTCCATCACTTCTCTATTTTCCCTCTCTACCTAAACCGCTCGCGGAGGCGCTGCTCTAGATGCTAGCTGTGTAGGCTAACACCGTTGAATCACTGCCAGAGACCGCACTGCGAGTGAGTGACAGAAGGCGGGGCTATATTCGCCCTGAAGCGATGCGTGTCTGTTAACTCGCTGTCCGAGTGAAGAGAAGACAGCACGCTGATCAATTGCAAATACATCTATTTTGTATGATTTTGCGGAACACAAGGTTGCTCTGCAGTTTTTAAAAACACTTGAATAAATAGCCTTTATATTAACCCAAAATCCACTTGCCCATTGGGTCAACCAGAAATCAATCTCAACTTGCCCAAATATTACTTTTAGTTGCCCCGGGCAAGCGGGCAAGCGTTAGTGTCAACCCCTGTATAGTATTATATAACATTTAATATTGTATATTTAGCTAGAGAAATGACTGGATGAAAAAACAACACACATTCTTCTCCAGATTGAGATACTCACAGGTATATGTTGTCAAAGGTACCGTCCTTCTCACAGATGTTAAGCACATGGTTCAGCATCTTTGTACCTACGGAGATTCACAGAGGTCAAACTTGTGAAACAAACAGTAACCCCTGTACAATGCATGTTCATGAGTGGAACTGTAGTCTCTGTACCGATTCCTAGTCTACGGTAAGGTGCTAGACAGCCGAGTGTCATGATGTACAGTCTCTTCTGGTTCTGCGAATGGTCCACTCGGCAGCATACAGCCCCCACTGCAATGTCATTGAAGTACGCTGCAAGATAAAACCAAGAGGTTCCACTTTATCACAAACAGGATGGAACGGTATTCATGACAAAGTGGTATTCATGACATTCATTCATGACTACTAAATTGGGGGGAGGATAGACGTGTAGGACGGAGAAGTGATTACATGTAATAAATAATGAGGTAGCGTCCTACATAAGTCTGGAGGGAGATGTTATTGGAGCATGAGATGCAGGCAATGAATACAATTCAAGCATGCAACACACATCTACTGGAATATATTAATTAAAGGAGACATATTATACCACCAGGTGTGAGTGTGATTAGCCTTAAAAGCCATTTCGAAAATTTGCCCTATATGACATCACTAGTGGGCGTGTCCACCTAGCTCTATGCTGGATAGATCAGTCTACCAGCCTACACAGTGGACTGAAGTAAACGTTGCTCATCTATCCAGCACAGATCTAGGTGGACACGCCCACTAGTGATGTCATATGGGGCCGATTTTCGAAACACCTTGTAAGGCTAATCACACTCACACCTGGTGGAATGATACGTCTCCTTTAAGAGGACTTGTAGTCAGATAGGGTTAATTTGCATGTAGTCTGTGGTGCTGAAAATTAGGTATTGTCTGACTTTAAGAATGAGATTATTTTTGGCAAGGGGTTCTCACCTAGCTTGGCAAGCTCTCCCACTTCCAAAACATCTTTGTAAAACTTGTCGTTGTAGCTGACAGGGAAGATGACCTGGTTGAGGCGTTTTAGCTGCTTGATGTTGTGGGGCGTCACGTCCCCGAGCTCAATTCGGCTACTGGAACAAGATCAAAACGGTTAGACTGCTGGAAATATACATTTCATAAAACAGGCAAAAAGACTCGTTGTACATCAACTTAATACCAGAAAGCAGTAGTCTTTGATTTAAGTTGTAATTTACGCTATTAATTCATCAATCACAGATGAAGGAATGTTTTCTAAACATTTACGAGTCGAATTCCTGATACATTTTTAAATTCGGGTACAAAATGCATTTACAGGAGGAATTGTGTCTTTGACATTTTGCCGTAAAGTAATATTTGACGACAAAATGGTATCATTGATTAGTCATAGATGCGTTGCTGCCCTGAAAAGGTCAATAAGCAAGACGTGTAACATAGACAGTCCTTTCACCCTGTGTATTACCTTAAAATTCCAACAGCAGTACTGCAGTACTGAAACCATCAGTACTGCATTACTGAAATGATCATTACTTTCCAATCGCATGGGTCAGATTTGGTGCAATACTTTAATAAAAATAAATAAAAAAATAAAAAACACGCCGTGACTACAGAACCATGTACACACTGGTATGTCATTTCTGCAAATAGCAGTGGTCGCTGTAAAGCAGCCCACCCTTTATAGAGCTCCGATTTCAATAAGCGACCCATGACACTAAAGCTAGTCAACGTTAGCTAGAAAACCGAGGATAAACGTGCTGCTCAACAACCGAGCGGTACAATAACTGCCACTTCATGACAGGATCAACCCTCGGCTGGCGAGTCTATACACAGGAACATGAACTTAATGAGTTAAGCTGATTTCAATTGACGGGAGAAATAGCGTGTTAGCTCCTGCCCCGTGTAGCGTTAGCTGTTAGGTGGCCAGACGGGCTGACTCGGCTATACGGGAGCAAACCATTTCACCAGTTCACAGCAAACATCCATACGCTGGTAAACCACAGTGCTAGACCCGACAACAGGTCGCCGAACCCCGCTGAAGCAACCGTGCTGAGGTCCGCCGACTGGACCAGCTAGCTTAGCTACACGGCTATCGTTGTCCCCTCCCCGCCTCCTCATGTTAAAAAAAGACATCAAAAAACTTTACTTCAGCGCTCATCCTATCTCTAGCCATGTTGTGTACTCACCCCTTCATTGTGAACCAACGTGAACCCTTAATTTGGATGGGATTGGAGTTTAAAGTTTTATTTTTTGGCCAAAAATAGTTTTTTTTTTAAAGAGTGGGGGTCAGGGATAACTCCCGTTTCACCCTCCACATGTAGCTAGTTGCGGTTCTTCAGTTAGCTTAGCCGGTAGCCGCCGCACTCCTGTCAACCCTGACCCCACGTGCGCATGCGTAGCCATAATATTAGATCAACTATATTTATTTAAATGCTCTAAGAAGCCTACGTTTTATAGGAGTGAAGCTGTAGGTTCATATATAAAGCTATCTGTAAAATTGATCTGAATCCTGAGAGAAAAATAAATGGATAACGATTACACTTTTTTACATACACATTTAGAAGCAAGTTTTCAACGTCAGTGTACATTTTCTTCAATATAAGAAATAATAAACGTGACCAGTCTGGGGGCGACTGGGGACCTTCTGGTCCTCAAGAACTGTCAGGGGGTTTGCATTTCACCTCCACTGTTAACCAGAACCACAAAGATGTTCATCATAACACATCCAGGGTTTTTAGCAGAATACGTTTGAAGTAAAAATATGTGCACCAATCTCTATAAAAAGTGGAGACAGGTAAAGTAGATGGTTTTATCGATACTCGTTACGACTGAGCGGATTCATTATGGAATCAACGTCATCATACTGTGACGTAAAACGTAGATCCAATATGGCGCCGGCCGCAGCGTCACGCCAGTAAAACAGATCCAGCAGCAGGGGTGCAGTCAGCTGACCACCGCCTGCTGTCACGCATCGCAACCCGCTCAGTTCTGTCGAGGCAAGAACGGATCCCCGAGTCATTTCATAAGGTGAGATGTATTTTGGTGTATTTGCTTGGTATATAATTCCGAGGTTACATTAAATATCTTAACATGTAGAGTTGATCATGGCTTAGACATCTTAATGCACCAAAACGGCGGAGCCAACGATTTACTGCAAGGCCAAGACCTATGTTGTCAGTGTCATTTTCTGCTGGACATTTTGAAGGCAAACCATACCTTGAATCTGAATCAAACAGTGAGATATATTAAGCCAGAATTGCACGGTATGAACTCCGGGCTCGACGTCCATATCTGCGGCGGACGGTTTAACGCGTCATTTGAGGTTATACATTTATACATCTCGTTCACCATCAGTACAGTACGTAACGTTAGCGGGTCAATCATTGTACGCAACAGTGTTGCATTATATTTTAGTGGAGTCATTAGTGTGTGTGTGTGTGTGTGTGTGTGTGTGTGTGTGTGTGTGTGTGTGTGTGTGTGTGTGTGTGTGTGTGTGTGTGTGTATATTGTAATTTATATATATATATATATATATAGATATATATATATATATATATATATATATATATATATATAAAAAATAATGCTGCGTTGTACACCCAGCCATCCTAGTCAGGTGGAGTTGCTGTGTGACGTTGCAGGGTCGTATGCCATCGCACTTGCATGCAACAATGTTTAAAATGTTGAAGACAAGCAGGCTCTTACTATGGGTTTATGTAGGCCCAACCGCACAGACCCCAATGCCCTCTGGCCCAGCTACTATTAAGGGAAAAATGAAAAGCACACTGACATTCATTCAGGATGTGTTTTACTAATAGGCCTACAATATTTTAATAAATATGTAGAATATAAAACTCCCCTGCAGGATAGTTGTTTCTAACTTGCTATCTATGTCCCCGCTTTTTCTGTATCTTATATTTAGGTGAATTCCATTCTTACATTTTGGACTTCCCGGTTTTAAGGCACACTCCTTTTCCACTTCCTCAAACAGCCCGACATCCATCCAGCAGTCATGTGCCAAGATCATATGATGCGGCTGTCACCTCTTGGCCATATACATGTGAATAGATATAGATTCTAATACTAGGCCTATTCATATACATTTTTATACAATCTCTAACAATACAGTGTATAGTCATCGTTTACATAAATATAGATTATATTTTTGCTCGCTGATAGAATTCTATGATCTAGTGGTAGATATCAGTAATTTGTTATAGGACTTATGTCGGCTGGTGATGATTAGACCCTGTGTGCTTTATATAAATCCTATACACATGTGACTAAACCATTCTCTTCTTGAATATGTTAAGTTCGGAGAATCCAGGACATTTTGAGTAACTTGGAGGCTGTAGCCAGGACGAATTTCGGATGGACTTCAGAATACTCTTCCAAATACATGACAAGCTGCTTTCAGGGGCCGTTTCGTGCAGTTTCAATAGATTCCGCCAGATGGCGCTGGTTTATTCCTGTATTGATGGTCACGCAGCCGAGCGCCAAGAGGAAGATCTGCGCATCAGCTAGAAGGACGAGAAGAGGGCATCAGATCTCTTAGTGTGTGTGTGTGAGAGAGAGAGAGGGGAGATATGTACTCTGTAATGATACACCAGTGAACTACTGGAACGAATAAATGGCGCAATGAGTGACCAAATAAAGTGTGAGGAGAGGAAATATTTATATAGTCAATAATTATTGATGTAGTAGCTTTATGTAGCTAGCTGCGACCTGCTTGCAGCAGGTAATTCTGTTAGGCTGCGTGACAGGTCATGTGTGGGTTACTTGTCGACGCAGCAGGAGCTTTCTTTCTCTGTCCAGTGTAAGCAGCCTCTTTAGACGTGTTGACTCTTTGATTATGTGATGGATGTGTGTATGCGTAAAAGAGGGAGGGTATATCAGTAGGTACACACACTGGTGATGATGCTGGTCTGGGGTCCCCCTCTGATGTCTGGGTGATGCTGCGTCATGCTGAGGATGAGACGTAGTGATGTGGCTGCTGCTCCCCTCATCTCTGATTGGCTACAATCCAATTGAGATCATAGATTAATCATTCAACAGTCAAATAAGAATCTATTTCATTTGTGTGAAACTGCAGAGATCGATTTTTAGTCTTTGACATGCTGCAATATTAATGAATCTGTCGGTTTTTCAGTTCAGTCTGTCCTAGCCTGCAAAGATGGACATGTCCAAGCTGGCGAAGATTCGGGATGAGGAGAGGGAGAGCGAGTTTGGATACGTCCATGGAGTCTCCGGCCCTGGTATGAACACTCACACACACACACACACCCATAATTGCACTGGCAGTGTTTCCCATACATAGACCAATGTGTGGCACAGCGCCACAGAATCGATTCGGTTTCTTTTGTTGTTTTTTTACGCGATTTTGAAATATAAATATCGTTCCGTTCATTCATCTCTGCATAGCACTCTTTCTCCCTGTCATTCTCGTTCACACACGCACACAGAAACAAGCGCGCATACATGCCAATGGTGCGTGGGTATGGGTTCACTACCACTTATTGGATAAACCCTCAAATCACTGATACACTGCACACGCACTGACAGCGGATTCGCCCGCGCTTCCTCTCAACGCGCCTACAAAGGAGAATCAGCCCGTTGTGCCGGCGATTTGAATTCGCTCTGCAGCAGGGACTGGAGATCGGGAAGATCAGGAAGTGGGTCGGTCCACTTTGAAATGTATTTTGTGCGCGATTGCTCGATTACGTGAATGAGCAAACGTAAAACGCCCCCATATTAAGTTACCCCAAAAGATTTCTTCGGACCAAATCAGAAATTCCTGCTGCAATCCACACGTTACACATTTACTTTTGAATGACATGAAAACAGTAACTTTACAACAGTGTTATGAATCCAGATCTGCTTTCGCCGCCTTAGCCAGGTATGTTTCTCTGGATGAACTTATGTCCTGGTTCTCTGCCCCCAGTGGTGACGGCCACTGCCATGGCGGGGGCGGCCATGTACGAGCTGGTGCGCGTTGGCCACAGCGAGCTGGTGGGAGAGATCATCAGGCTGGAGGGGGACATGGCCACCATCCAGGTCTACGAGGAGACCTGTATCCTCTCACACCACGCCCCTCTGCTGCTTCTCAGCTGCTCCTCGTTTCTTTATTCTCCATCTTTGATTCACTTTCAGCAGAAGTTTTTATGCAATGTGACTTGCAGTGATTTCTGCTGTGCATCTTATATGTACAGCAGGTACATATACACTACCTGCCCATTGTTAATGGGCAAGTAGTGGTAGGGTATCTTGTTTGCCTGCAGACTTTGGGGTTTGAACCCTGAACCTTTTGGCTGGGAGTGAAACACTGTTTATTGTTTTCACTAGTAGAAGGTTCTAGTGTAGTGTTGAAATAGTCTGAGTCAAATCTATTCAATCCAATAATCCCACGGGCCAACAAAAACTAGTTACTTTAAATCTTAATAACAATTTGACTCAAGTAGCTTGGATATCGTTAGCATTTAATCTCTCACATGACAAAGACATTTGCTATGGGTCGTCATTTTGTTGTTCCCTTAACCGGCTGTAAGCCGGCGTGTCGGTGGGGGACCCCGTCCTGCGCACAGGGAAGCCTCTCTCTGTCGAACTGGGCCCCGGGATTATGGGCTCCATCTTTGACGGCATCCAGCGGCCCCTGAAGGACATCAACGACATCACCCAGAGCATCTACATCCCCCGCGGAGTCAACATCGGAGCCCTGAACCGGGACTCCAAGTGGGAGTTCACGCCCAGCAAGAGCCTGCGGGTAACTGATTGACTGACTGAAATATTATTGTTTTATATCTGGCGGTGGTCTGTGGGGACCACCGTTTATATGGCTAGAGGCTAGGTACATATCCGGGTATACTCCCGGTAGAAGCTATATGCTGACCTCAATGCTTAAACAATATTTTTCACGTCACGCTATCTGCACAAAATATGTGCCATATGAAAACTGCGACTCAAAGGAGTCCAACGGTATAAGCCTCATCCTTTTATGATCTTATTTCGATGAACTAGATGTGAAGGAATAGGGTCAATAACTACTTTTCCAAGTAACTAACACACGCACACGCAAGGTGCGATTTGTCAAAAAAACAGAAGGGGGGATGGTATTTTATTGTTTTTTAATCAAGAAATAATAGGCAATGGTCGGCCCTATTAGCTTACATTTCGAACAGTTGAACATTCATCTTTAATGCAAACTAGAAAGACATTTAATTGTCAAAAAAAAACAAAGAGGGTGATTATCCCTCCCATCCCCCCAACAAATCCTACCCTGCGCACACCCACACGGCTCAGCTCAGCTCAGCTATATTTGATCTCAAAGGCATTCAAACTTTACCACATTAGCTATTTGTTTAACTCTTCACTTTATTTGTCTCCAACCATTTTGCATTTATTAAATGGTTTCCATGTTTACATTTTGAAATCCCTTTAAATTATTTGAGCCATTCAACATTTCTTTATGTCTTAAACTATGTGGCTTTACTAATATATATTTTCAACCTCACTTTGCACTGCAGCACTTACCGCTCTTTTGCAGGAAATACCCTTTCTCGTTATTGTTTGCGCTACTCCTCCTCTAGTTTCCCATGGGTTATTGAGCCTTTGGTTCTTGGGTGGCTCTATAGTTAGTCGTCTCCTTGTACCCTCTCAGGCAGGCAGTCACATCACCGGCGGGGACATCTATGGGGTGGTGTATGAGAACTCCCTCATCAAGCACAAGATCATGCTGCCCCCCAGGAACAGAGGCACCGTAACCTACGTGGCCCCCCCTGGGAACTACGACGTCTCTGTGAGTTCAATCATTCAGTAATCAGTAATTACTGTCTCTTAATCATTATGCTGTTAGTTGCATTTATTTAAATATCAGTTTTATTTTATTGTTGGCAATTCCCTTCTGTTATCTTTCATTCTGTATTGTGTGCATCTTTTATATTGACATCATGTCCCCGTCAAGAGCCTCCATGTTTCCCCTGGTTTAGCGGTGCCTCATGGACTCCTACTGAAGGAGTCCTGGGGCTCTGAGCACTCGTGTCTTAGGATGATGATGGTCACAGTAGCAGGACCACCTCTTCCATGCCGTGTGTCGTGTGTGTGTCCAGGACGTGGTGATGGAGCTGGAATTTGAGGGCGTGAAGGAGAAGTTCACCATGGTGCAGGTGTGGCCTGTGAGACAGGTCCGGCCCGTCACCGAGAAGCTGCCCGCCAACCACCCCCTACTGACGGGCCAGAGGGTCCTGGACGCCCTCTTCCCGTACGTCCGCCATACCTCTATTGTGGGACGTCACCGAGACGATGAATGGATACAAAGTGGATGTCTCAAGGCCATTATTAATGCTTGGCTTGTAGCATGAAAAACAAAGTAGTTTATGATATTTAAAAACAATTAGATATTGTATATACTTGTTGTGGTAGCAGTATTGTTGCTAATTATGTTTCTCTCTCTCTCTCTCTCTCTCTCTGTGTCTGTGTCTGTGTCTGTGTCTGTGTCTGTGTCTGTGTCTGTGTCTGTGTGCGCTGTGAAGGTGCGTGCAGGGTGGAACCACCGCCATCCCCGGAGCCTTCGGCTGTGGTAAAACCGTCATCTCCCAGTCCCTGTCCAAATACTCCAACAGTGACGTCATCATCTACGTGGGCTGCGGGGAGCGCGGGAACGAGATGTCGGAAGTCCTGCGAGACTTCCCAGAGGTGTGTGTCCCAACGTTTCTATTCCATCCGTCACTTCTCCTTCAATGCATTTGGTGGATGATCGACCGTTTTTCTGGCCAATAGCTTACCATGGAGGTGGACGGGAAGACAGAAAGCATCATGAAGAGAACGGCGTTGGTGGCCAACACCTCCAACATGCCTGTGGCGGCCAGAGAAGCCTCCATTTACACAGGTAGCCAATGACAGCCCTCTCACACGGCTTATAGGCCCACCATTGAAGTCAATGGAATTGGTATGAGGAGAACAGGATATGGTTTATGGCACGATTGCTGCATACTTATTAAGATAATACTCCCTCTTAAAGTTCAAACTCCCTGAGCAACCCAGGGCTTCTCACCAGTGAGACTAACCCAGTGTTCCTCAGTGACCAGTGAGACTAACCCAGTGTTCCTCAGTGACCAGTGAGACTAACCCAGTGTTCCTCAGTGACCAGTGAGACTAACCCAGTGTTCCTCAGTGACCAGTGAGACTAACCCAGTGTTCCTCAGTGACCAGTGAGACTAACCCAGTGTTCCTCAGTGACCAGTGAGACTAACCCAGTGTTCCTCAGTGACCAGTGAGACTAACCCAGTGCTCTCTCTCTGTGTCAAGTGACTAACCCAGTGCTCTCTCTGTGACCAGTGACTCTAACCCAGAGCTCTCTCTCTGTGACCAGTGACTCTAACCCAGAGCTCTCTCTCAGTGACCAGTGACTCTAACCCAGAGCTCTCTCTCAGTGTCCAGTGTGTCTAAACCAGTGCTTTCTCTCAGGGATCACCCTCTCCGAGTACTTCCGGGACATGGGCTACCACGTGAGCATGATGGCCGACTCTACCTCCCGCTGGGCTGAGGCGCTCAGGGAGATCTCAGGCCGACTGGCCGAGATGCCTGCTGGTACGTGAATCCTTGGTTAAAACTTCAGGGATGGTTTCATGTGTTTGTGTTGAGTGGAGGAGTGGATGTCATCCAAGAGAATTGAAAATTGAGTACTCATAAGGAATGCCTCAACTTCCTAATGAGGCATCGGGATTTTAGTGATGAACAGATTTTGTGAAATGCAGCGAAAAAATCTTTAGTAGGTCAATAGTGAGGCCAGTAAGTGGTGTTACGCCTCATGCCCACTGCACCGTCAGTCAATGGACGTCGGAAGGCTTGGCTGACGGATGCGGGAGCTTTCCGGGGTTGTCAGAGCCCGAGACATTGCACACATTTGCATACGCGATCTGATTGGATGACGGATCCGTCGCTGCCGAAAAAGTTGAAAATGTTTCAACTTTTTGACCGAGCCGAAGTCTCCAACGGAGCGAACGGACCCACAATGCATTGCGGGTCCGTCCCCATTCAAAGTCAATGGGGATCAGTCAACGGACGGAGGCAGTGGGCACGAGGCGTTATGGTGCGGCCACACTGAACGCGTTACGCGTGTTAGATTCCGAGAGTAACGCGCCTAGCCTGACGCTTGATCATTGTGTGTCACAAAAATGGTTCAACGCGCCTACGCAGCTAGATGAGCCCGCCCAGCGAAGGTGTCTTGCTTCGCCCTGAAGGGGCTTATTTTCGATAATGACCGGCGACGTTACATTATCCCGCTTATTACATGATACAATAACTTCACATGGTGTGTCTTTTCCCAATTTATTCGTAACCAGCATTTGTACTGTTGATTAGCAGAGAAATAGTCCGCCAAAGACGTTGACGTCGCTTAGCAACCGAAGACGCTGGGGTTGACGTTACCGGACTACTACCCATGCAAGTGAACGGAGCGTTCTTAGGCATTGAGAAGACCCGTCTAAAAAGGCCTATAATATTTCTGTTTATGGCATACATTTCTCCTCAGATTAGGCCAATAAAGCAATGATTTAAAAAAAAGAAAAAAGCGCTCGATCAAAGGCCCGGCCCGACCCGGCCCGAGGATAATGGTGGGAAATATCGGCCCGTCCCGGCCCGCGGGACGGCTCGGGGACGGCTCGGGCAGAGAATCTAAACTAGTGCATGACATCCTCCGTAGGCGCTCACAGCTGGGTGAGTTTCACCACCTCCTCATCGTTTCAGCACACACTGAATCGATGACTTGGTCGTCCATGTTCTCTCTGCTTCTGTGCGTCCCAAGCTCAACGCTGATTGGCTATCGCGGCTAAGTGTCACGTGTTGGCGCGTCAAAAGTTCAATTTCTTTAACTCCTCGCGTTGGTGCGTTGGGCGCGTTGGTGCGTTAGGGGCATTATTTAGGTGTGTAAAAAGCGTCCAACGCGCTGCTTTAGCGTGTGTAACGCATCTGCGCGCCTAAACCAATGGTTCCCTATGCAAATCTGCCAATTTTCAACACCTCTAACGCGTTCAGTGTGGCCGTACCTTTAGTGTGCTTCATAACGGGACCATGATGTAGAGATATCATAGTCATGGTAAACATTTGATCCAGAGTTATATTCTACACTCTGTAAGAAGGGGTCTAGGTCTACTCTCAGCCCTTACAGGCTGCCAACGGGGCTAATCAGAGCTTCTCCGGGGTGTGTGTATCCTCAGACAGCGGCTACCCTGCGTATCTTGGCGCTCGGCTTGCCTCCTTCTACGAGCGTGCTGGCAGGGTGAAGTGTCTGGGCAACCCGGAGCGAGAGGGGAGCGTCAGTATTGTCGGAGCGTAAGTACATATCTTTGGTCACTGGAGGGCAGCGTTTGAGCAGTAACTCTGGGATTCAGTTGAAAAATAAACACATTCTCTGTCCTCTCTCAGTGTGTCGCCCCCTGGTGGAGACTTCTCAGACCCCGTGACTTCAGCCACACTGGGAATCGTACAGGTAACGAGACCTTCTGTGACCAAGACATAGATTTATTTTTAGCTAAATCTATCTGGTTTATCCTATTGGTATTATGTTGTATGATATATATATACTTGTATCTGTGTTTAGGTGTTCTGGGGTCTGGACAAGAAGCTGGCCCAGAGGAAGCACTTCCCCTCGGTCAACTGGCTGATCAGCTACAGCAAGTACACGCGTGCGCTCGACGAGTACTACGACAAGCACTTCCCAGAGTTCGTGCCGCTGCGCACCAAGGCCAAGGAGATCCTGCAAGAGGAGGAGGACCTGGCCGAGATCGTGCAGCTTGTCGGGAAGGTAAGCCTGGGGGGAGGGAGGAGCTGGGGGAGGGAGGGGCTTGGAAGAGCCGGGAGGAGGAGGGGTCAGAGCCGGGAGGAGAAGGGGTCAGAGCCGGGAGGAGGAGGGGTCAGAGTAGTGAGGAGAAGGAGAAGGAGGGGTGAGAGCAGTGAGGAGGAGGGGGGGGGGGGGGGGAGGGGTGAGAGCAGTGAGGAGGAGGGGGGGGGGGGGAGGGGTTAGAGTAGTGAGGAGGGTCCCACACACGCTGGGCTGTTTATTCACACCTTCATCCCTCAGCGGTATGTACAGTGGCGCCAACTTCAGGTCAACATTGGGGGGGTCATAAATATTTCGTTCAAATGTGTTCCACCGAAAAACAGGCTATAATACTTCTCCAAAGTCCTGCTTTCAGAATTTTAGGTTCAGAACAGTAGTTCATTAATTATTTATCTGTATTTGATTTGATTTATTCCAAAATTTGGTTGTGAACTTGTGATGATGTATGATTCAACAATTCTATTAATTCACGAATGCGTTTCACAAGTGCGTTACGAGTGGTGGAGCGCGCACTTATTTTCCATAAACATGCCCGCATAAATGGGAGTAGGCCTAGCTTAATTACATTTCAGTCATCATTTAGAAATTTAGAAAGAGTCCTTAGCCCAAGTGAAGGAGTTCAAGTACCTCGGGGTCTTGTTCGCGAGTGAGGGTACTATGGAGCGTGAGATTGGCCAGAGAATTGGAGCAGCGGGGGCAGTATTGCGTTCGCTTTACCGCACCGTTGTTACGAAAAGAGAGCTGAGCCGCAAGGCAAAGCTCTCGATCTACCGGTCGATCTTCGTTCCTATCCTCACCTATGGTCATGAGGGCTGGGTGATGACCGAAAGGACGAGATCGCGGGTACAAGCGGCCGAGATGAGTTTTCTCAGAAGGGTGACTGGCGTCTCCCTTAGGGATAGGGTGAGAAGCTCAGCCATCCGTGAGGAACTCGGATTAGAGCCGCTGCTCCTTTACTTAGAAAGGAGTCAGCTGAGGTGGTTCAGGCCTCTGGTAAGGATGCCCACTGGGCGCCTTCCTTGGGAGGTGTTTCAGGCACATCCAGTGGGGAGGAGACCTCGGGGAAGACCCAGGACTAGTTGAGAGATTATATCTCAACACTGGCCTGGGAACGCCTCGGGATCCCCCTGCTTGAGCTGCTCCCCCCGCGACCCGACCCCGGATAAGCGGACGAAGATGAGGAGATGAATTTAGAAATTTAAAACCCATATTGGCCTTAAACATTAGCCTACTAGGCTGCTCATGCGTCGCTGCTTTAAAACTTATTTAGCATCGTTTTCATAGAGCTTGACGTAGCGATAGCCTATAGGCCTACGTTGCAAGGCCATTCTTTTGGGAACCAAAGATAACGCAAGACACCCGTAGGCTATTCCTAATTCATTGTAGATCTAAACATCGTCGAGCAAATCGATTAAACATTGAATGAACGTCGTTTATTACAATTGTTCCATTCTATTGCGGTGCACTGATAAGCTCACATTACCTCACCAAAGTCTCGCAAACAGCAACAGTCTAGGCTAGGCCAATATTATCTTGAGAATAAGAACCACTGAAGAGGCAACATATAATCAGCAGCGTTTTGACAATTAAAAGAAACACACGTAGACAGTCATAAAAGTTACAGGCCTTTGCCCGAATAACCATTTTAATATTATATTTACTTTACCATTCTTCATCGTAGGTTAAAGCCCATAAAACTGTTGTGGGGCGGCACAACATTGACCATCAATAGCGGCCGGTAACGATTGCAAACTCACATTTTGTAGCCTAACATTAGGATGCAGCGACACTGGATACGGTGAGCTCAGAGCTCATCTGTTCTTCTGTATTATTATCCACTCTGCCTTCGGTGACATTGATGGCAGTGGCATTGGTGGTAGCAGTAGGCCTCAGAATAATCCACTTGTCCATTATGTTTTGTCGTTTAATCGCTGCTAGCTTTGTTTAGCTCACGCTAAATTAACTCGAACTACGTAAGTGAGTGAGTGGACAAAACGTATCAAAATTTGCGGGGTCGCCCTGTCAATCATTTTGCACTCTGCCAACCATTGGTATGTCAGGAATGTTGCTAGTAATGTCTAAGAACGAGTGGTGGGGGGGGAGGGGGGTGGCGGGGCGGGAGGGAGCTGGCGGGGCGGGAGGGAGCTGTCAGCGCAGCGCAGCACAGCGTTCTATCGAGCAGAAGAGCGTTCTATCGCGCAGCGTTCTATCGCGCTGGGTTTATTTTAAGGGTCAGACAACGAAAACGTGCCAGTTCACTTCGTTTCAATATTGAGGTTTTTTTGCACACCCAACCTTATCTTTGGGGGTGCAAGAAACCTTGTGCCCCCCCAGAGATGGCGCCAGTGGATATGTACCGCATGTACAGCCCTTGCACATGCGGTACAAGGGGTGGTTGCTACATCAATGAGAAAGTTGAATCAGGGATAGAGGTCATCAGCATGAGTCTGCGTGTCTAATATTCATTGATGACACTCGATCTCGACACGATCTGAACAGAAAACGCGAAAGAGCCGTTGCGTTCTCACTTTTTATTCCGCGTTTAGACGAGCGTCTTTGGGGGAAAATCTGAGTGCATACGGTGACGCAAATGTGTGTGAAATCTGACATGTTAGTTGTTGTTTGCCTGTACTGCACATGGATGTGACGTAAACACGTACACGACGAGACGAGAGCCAGCGTGAGCAAATCAGAGAACACTTTTGCGTTGTTAACCCTAGACGGAAACCCAACGGTGGAGCGTTTTTAAGATTTCCACTCTGGAGGGTGGTTTCTGCTTTTTTATGCCCCGAAAACGCTGTCGTCGTCTAAACGAAAGGCACATCCGATTAAATATTTTGTCGGTTTCGACCGCCAAGCGTCTTTGGATAAACAGGGCCTCGGAGGCCCGGTCTGGTCAAATGAACGCCACTAGACGGTCAGGACTCGTACTATTGACTGCCTCTTTCCTCTTCACGGCAGATCTTTAATTCAGAGCATCTGTTGAATATTCAATGTCTTTCCAACTTAAAAAAATCTTTACTTTCAAATTACAGAAACTGCTATTGAAATAGGCCGATCCACCACCATTATTTAAATCTCCACCACAGCGTGGCCCAAGTCAAACCCGCTTCCCCTGCCCAGAGCACACCTGCTGGTGCTGATAGCGTTGTCATTGCTGACCAAAGGGACGGCTGACTCAGACGTCCTGCGCTGATCTAATCTGGCTCTTGCTGTTTCTAAGCAGTGTTTTAAAGCATGTCATGCCGGGCCTCAACGTGTCTTCAGGAGCGGTCAGTCATGGTTCTTCTTCACCTTGTAGTGAGGAGAGCGAAACTGTACATCCATGGCTCTGCAGCAGTGGGGCCTGGGATTGGGGACCCTACCTGCCTCTGATCAGTTTGGTTCATGTGTTTGTCCAGGCGTCCCTGGCCGAGACGGATAAGATCACCCTGGAGGTGGCCAAGCTGCTCAAAGACGACTTCCTGCAGCAGAACGGCTACACTCCATATGACAGGTAAATCCCCTACGACGGGTAGACCCCCTACGACAGGGAGGGGTTCCGCCCCCAAGAAGTTTTACTAGAATCTACGACATTTCCTGCCAAGAGTCCGTACTGACACATTAAAGGATGATTATCTTATATGAGCCAGAACGCCATCTCCAATGCTTGTGCTTACGTGGTTAAAAAAAGTTCTCTGGAAACCCGAGGCAGGCCTGTGATTGGCAGAGAGCTTAGAAGAAAAACTGCAGCGTTTTGTTTTAGGAGAAACTCTGCATTTAGCACTTTAGTTATTTCATCAGCTGCTCTTACCTTTGGCTATGCAAATCATAATACATATATGCTAATTATGCAATAACTATGTATAAGGGGAGACACATTTTTTTTAGTAAGCAAGCCCTGTTGATCATTATTCCGAAATGTGCGATGGTATAGAAGGAGTTCTGACGTACACTATTTAGCATGCGTCTTGTCATATTGGCCTATTAAGAGTCTGGGTTTTTTAGGGGTAAAAGGGGATGAGTTCTCTGAAACCATTTGAGGTTATGCATTTTTATGCCTATATTTATTCCACATATCAAAGGAAAGAAACAGCAAAGTCTTTAAAGGAAGATCTCTGTTGCTACGTAGTCTGAGCTGGACCACTGACCATGACCTAACGTGCGTGTCCTCAGGTTCTGCCCCTTCTATAAGACGGTGGGCATCCTGTCCAACACCATCTCATTCTACGACCTGGCGCGCCACGCCGTGGAGACCACAGCCCAGAGCGACAACAGGATCACCTGGGCCATGATCCGAGAGCACATGGGAGAGATCCTGTACCGCCTCAGCGCCATGAAGTTCAAGGTGTGTGTGCGTGTGTGTGTGTGTGTGTGTGTGTGTGTGTGTGTGTGTGTTACACCTGTAGAACGTCAGTAGCTCAGGAGGTAGAGCGGGTTGAGCAAGGTACCTCAGCCTAACTGCTCCCGACGAGCTGGCTCTTGCCTTGAATGATTGACTCCCCTGTCGGTGTGTGCGTGAAAGGGTGATTATCAGGCAATATTGTAAAGCGCTGATAAAGGCGCTTGATAAATGCATTTTATTTACCTGCACCACACCTGCCCCTGTCTCCAGGACCCTGTGAAGGACGGGGAGGCCAAGATCAAGGCGGAGTACGGCCAGCTGCTGGAGGACATGCAGAACTCCTTCCGCACGCTGGAGGAGTAGGCCTAACCTTTGACCTTTAGAGTACTGTACATGTACATGACCTGAGAGATGCCACTCAATCCTCCCCCCTAAAACCCTCGCAAAGCCACCATTCCACCCCCCCCTTTGTGATTGGTTCCTGTGTGTGTGTTTGCGTGGAGGAATAAAAGAGAAGATGTACTGTATTCATTTATTTGCCGCCTCTGATGACCGGCTCTGGGTTCCTGCGTGCAATCATGGGCTCCCAGTTTGTGTTTGTGTGTGTGTGTGTGTGTGTGTGTGTGTGTGTGTGTGTGTGTGTGTGTGTGTGTGTGTGTGTGTGTGTGTGTGTGTGTGTGTGTGTGTGTGTGTGTGTGTGTGTGTGTGTGTGTGTGGGAGAAAGAGTTGATTATCCATTTTGCAACATGATCCTGTTTCTGTTTACATTGATTTTCGTTGTCTTCTGCCCTACTGTGATAGGTACTTTATTGATGGTGTATGTGATTAATGGTCCATCTGTAAAAAAAAAAAACGAAACCTAAAAAAAAATGTATCTAAGATAAATTGAATCTATTTATTGCCAGCATTTCAACTTGAATGCTTTTGCTGTTGTTCTTGTTGTTTATTTGTCAGTTGTTCTTGTTGTTTATTTGTCAGTTTTCCTGGTTGTGTCGCCAGCTGTGCAGTGTTGTGTATTTGCAGTCTGGAAGTGGAGGAGTTGGCCTTGAATGGGACTCTCCGATACTTGGCCTCCTTGTGACGAGACTCGTAGAGAATAAACTGGGGAAACACATGACTATGTGATTGCTAATGTGTGGCGTTATTGTGTGTCGGCCATACCTGCTCAACTGGTCTCTCTGCATATCCCTCAGTCAGTCTCCGTACGGAATCCTGTCCGTCCTGTCCGCATCCCCACCAGGAGCTCAAGATGTACTTAAAGCAGATCGCTGAACCGCCGATCATTGTTATCTTATCAGAGTCCGAAACCCAGCTTTGATACGGGGACCGGGAGACCGCTCTTAACAATGGGAGACATCGGATGTGTCTTACGGACATGAAGACATAGTTTCAGGGCTCTTTGTGTTTTTTTTGTACTACCCAAATACCGAAAAGGCAAGGAAGTGACTCCCACAGGTGTGTCCCCAGGCTGGAGGAGTCGGCGTCCCGCAGGGCGCACGTGTAGCCATGTGAACGCAGCTTTAAACATTACACATTCATGGAATGATTCTTTAACGTCTAAAAGGTTTGCCTGAACCGGATACTTTTGTCCTTTGTTACTGCTGTTGGACTAGAGGACACACCTCGGCTTGTCTCGTCTGATCCAGGTAAGCAAACACGGGGAGATGTCCAGAAACACGTCGGTGTGTAAACTGGAGATGTGAAGTAGGACCGAGGATGGTTGACAGTGTGGACATCGTCCGTAAGGTGAAGGCAGGCCTGCTGTTATCATCGGGGTGTTGGGGAAGCTGAATATGTCTGAGCCGACACAGTAGCCTGTCCCTGTTTGTCTTTACTGACCACCATGGTTGAAAGGTTAGCAATGAGAGGAGGGAGTCAAGCCACCAGACATCATGGTCATAACTTTAATGTGAGAGTTCAAGGGTTAGCTTTGTGAATAATGGTTCGCCATGCATATGAGATCGCACAACTTTTTGGTATTCCTTAATAGTGCCCGGTATTTAGTGTTCATATTTGAAACCCTTTTAATGAAAGCGTAACTAGTCGTGGTTTCCTCCGAAGTGGCCAACAGGTTCAGGTCGAGATGGAGCCTTCTTCGGGCATGTCCAGTGACGTCGCGGAAGAGACGACCTCCTTCGGGGAGGTCCGGTCAAGTTCGGAGGAAGAGGTACATTAACGCTCACTGAAACCAAACTCGGTTGACTTCTACCTAAATCAAGATACATAGATTACACAGATATCGTCGAGGCTCGCTATCAGGCAACCTGGTTGTTGACGGCCTTTGTGAGCACGTAGCCATTCCCACATTTCTGCAATAGTTTCATCACAGCCAAGGGAATGCATCGCTTAATGACGTCTTCATGTGGTCCACCACGGCTTACTGTGTAACACAAACACACCCAGACAGAGTGATCCTGAATCATACTGTATCTACTGTATCATACCGTGTGTACTGTATCATAATGTATGTAGGCCTACTGTTTCATACCGTATGTACTGTATCATACCGTATCTAGAGTATCATAACATATCTACTGTATCATACCGTATGTACTGTATCATACCGTATCTAGAGTATCATACAGTATGTACTCTATCATAATTTATCTACCTCATCATACCGTATGTACTGTATCATACCTTATCTACTTCATCATACCATTTGTACTGTATCATACCATATATGTATCATACCGTATCTAGAGTATCATACAGTATGTACTGTATCATACCGTGTGTACTGTATCATACTGTATCATACCTTATCTACTGTATCATACCTTATCTACTGTATCATGCTGTGTGTACTGTATCATACCGTATCATACCTTATCTACTGTATCATACCTTATCTACTGTATCATACTGTGTGTACTGTATCATACCGTATCATACCTTATCTACTGTATCATACTGTGTGTACTGTCCTCCCCGTTGTGCAGGACTCTGATTACCAGGGCCAGTGCCTGGCCGCCCCCCAGGCCCCCCCCCCCACCTACAAGCAGAGGAGTGAGGAGTTCAAGAAAGTGTTCAAGGAGCCTGCCGAGAAAGAGAGACTCATCGTGGGTAAGGAACTCAGACCGCTGGTCTGTGAGGAACACACTCCCTTCCTGCTGGTTGCTCAGGGTCTGGCAATGGTTTGTCATGGTGATAATGGAGGAAGAGTAGTAGTAGTAGTAGTAGTAGTAGTAATAGTATATAGGAAACACACACACACACACACACACACACACACACACACACACACACACACACACACACACACACACACACACAGCTCCACTGGCAATTGTTACTAAACAAAAAAAAACATATCCAGAAAACCTTTCAGAGCTCCCTTGTCGAGCGCCCTCCCCCACTCCCCCCTCTGACCCTCTCCCCCCTCTGAACCTCTCCCCAGACTACACCTGCGCCCTGCAATGGGACATCCTGCTCATGGGCCGCCTCTATCTCACGGAGCACCACCTCTGTTTCCATAGCAACGTGTTCAGGGGAACAAAGGTGAGACTAGAAGAGGGAGGTTCATACAGACAGCCTCTCTCCCTCTCTCTGTATCTCTGTCGCTCTCTGTCTTTATTTCTTTGTCTCCATCTCCACACTGGTTCTCACTGTCCCATGGGCCCAGGCTTCACCAGCATGGGCTAATTGTACGGGGAAATGTTAATAATGTGCGAAGGCCTAATGGTGCCTTTCCCTGAGCCGCGCGGTCTGAGTGGATGAAGACACCTAGACCTTGTTTTATTATTCTACACTTTAGGTATGCGTGAGAGACCACATGTTTGACCTGACACATGACCAACTATACTAAATACTGACAATCAGGTTACCCCTAACGGGCTGAACCGTACCTGGGGCTTGAATGGTAAATGCATATGGATCTATTCCCCTGATGTCTGACCTTTGACCCTTTGGCCTCATGTGGGTGTAGATTACGTTGCTGCTCAAAGACTTCACATCCATGACCAGAGTAAACACAGCTCGCTTCATCCCCAACGCCATCCAGGTCTGCACCACAGCCGAAAAGGTGAGCCTTAACTTAATTTAAATATCATCATACCCTTAATGGGACACTTAACCTAATTATTGTCTAACTTTAATTTAACCCTTAATGGGTCACCTAACTTAACTATCATTTGACTATCATGAAACTATCATTTAACCCTTATTGGGTCACTTAACTATAATCAAACGATGATCAAACGATAATCACGCGATCTAACTATCATCTAACTATAATCAAATGAATTTTTATATTATAATATAATCAAACTCTTACCTAAGTATAAAAATAATAATTTCATCAAACTATATTGTAGCTATTATCTAAATATAATCATCTTATTATATTGTTATCTATCTGTAATTTAAATTTATCAAATGAAGTCTATTACAATCTAGTATATTTAATGTTATTGAATATAATATATTCACAGCAGACAGTTTCTTTATGGGCTGGACCAGCGATTAACAACATAACTATGGACAGCGCGTCACCCAGTCCATCCCTTGCTGATCAGAGAAACAGTGAACCTATAAATAAAGTGCGATGACCTCTGACCCCACAGCTCGTCTTCACCTCCTTCTCCGCCAGAGAGAAAAGCTTTCAGAGCATCTTCCGCATGTGGCAGAACACACTGCTCAAGCAGGTAAGGGGCCCTCTGTCTGTCTGTCTGTCTGTCTGTCTGTCTGTCTGTCTGTCTGTCTGTCTGTCTGTCTGTCTGTCTGTCTGTCTGTCTGTCTGTCTGTCTGTCTGTCTGTCTGTCTGTCTGTCTGTCTGTCTGTCTGTCTGTCTGTCTGTCTGTCTGTCTGTCTGTCTGTCTGTCTGTCTGTCTGTCTGTCTGTCTGTCTGTCTGTCTGTCTGTCTGTCTGTCTGTCTGTCTGTCTGTCTGTCTGTCTGTCTGTCTGTCTGTCTGTCTGTCTGTCTGTCTGTCTGTCTGTCTGTCTGTCTGTCTGTCTGTCTGTCTGTCTGTCTGTCTGTCTGTCTGTCTGTCTGTCTGTCTGTCTGTCTGTCTGTCTGTCTGTCTGTCTGTCTGTCTGTCTGTCTGTCTGTCTGTCTGTCTGTCTGTCTGTCTGTCTGTCTGTCTGTCTGTCTGTCTGTCTGTCTGTCTGTCTGTCTGTCTGTCTGTCTGTCTGTCTGTCTGTCTGTCTGTCTGTCTGTCTGTCTGTCTGTCTGTCTGTCTGTCTGTCTGTCTGTCTGTCTGTCTGTCTGTCTGTCTGTCTGTCTGTCTGTCTGTCTGTCTGTCTGTCTGTCTGTCTGTCTGTCTGTCTGTCTGTCTGTCTGTCTGTCTGTCTGTCTGTCTGTCTGTCTGTCTGTCTGTCTGTCTGTCTGTCTGTCTGTCTGTCTGTCTGTCTGTCTGTCTGTCTGTCTGTCTGTCTGTCTGTCTGTCTGTCTGTCTGTCTGTCTGTCTGTCTGTCTGTCTGTCTGTCTGTCTGTCTGTCTGTCTGTCTGTCTGTCTGTCTGTCTGTCTGTCTGTCTGTCTGTCTGTCTGTCTGTCTGTCTGTCTGTCTGTCTGTCTGTCTGTCTGTCTGTCTGTCTGTCTGTCTGTCTGTCTGTCTGTCTGTCTGTCTGTCTGTCTGTCTGTCTGTCTGTCTGTCTGTCTGTCTGTCTGTCTGTCTGTCTGTCTGTCTGTCTGTCTGTCTGTCTGTCTGTCTGTCTGTCTGTCTGTCTGTCTGTCTGTCTGTCTGTCTGTCTGTCTGTCTGTCTGTCTGTCTGTCTGTCTGTCTGTCTGTCTGTCTGTCTGTCTGTCTGTCTGTCTGTCTGTCTGTCTGTCTGTCTGTCTGTCTGTCTGTCTGTCTGTCTGTCTGTCTGTCTGTCTGTCTGTCTGTCTGTCTGTCTGTCTGTCTGTCTGTCTGTCTGTCTGTCTGTCTGTCTGTCTGTCTGTCTGTCTGTCTGTCTGTCTGTCTGTCTGTCTGTCTGTCTGTCTGTCTGTCTGTCTGTCTGTCTGTCTGTCTGTCTGTCTGTCTGTCTGTCTGTCTGTCTGTCTGTCTGTCTGTCTGTCTGTCTGTCTGTCTGTCTGTCTGTCTGTCTGTCTGTCTGTCTGTCTGTCTGTCTGTCTGTCTGTCTGTCTGTCTGTCTGTCTGTCTGTCTGTCTGTCTGTCTGTCTGTCTGTCTGTCTGTCTGTCTGTCTGTCTGTCTGTCTGTCTGTCTGTCTGTCTGTCTGTCTGTCTGTCTGTCTGTCTGTCTGTCTGTCTGTCTGTCTGTCTGTCTGTCTGTCTGTCTGTCTGTCTGTCTGTCTGTCTGTCTGTCTGTCTGTCTGTCTGTCTGTCTGTCTGTCTGTCTGTCTGTCTGTCTGTCTGTCTGTCTGTCTGTCTGTCTGTCTGTCTGTCTGTCTGTCTTTTGGCCTGTTTGTCTCTGTCTGCCACACTCCAGCATATAGCAGGGTGTTTGTTTGTTCAGGGTGATTACATGCCGTATTTAACTTGTGTGTATGAATGAAACCCCCAAGGCCCTAGGCCTATTTCAAACCAAGTGTTACATATCATCACGTATGATCTGCCTTAAATACCATGTACTTTAACAGATCAAGATTTATTTTTGATAACATGTGTCACTGAGGTCAGAGAGTCAGAAAGCCACCGGGTCTGTGACTTTGTCCCCTTTTATCTAATCGGTCCAGAGTACACATCATAAGCCTACTACTGCCCCAGTGTAAACCGAGTGTTTATCACATTGTTTTGCAGGAAGTTGGTAAGGACACACAATTAAATGTAGCGAACAAGATAAGAAATTCCCCAAGGTCTTCGTCAAATAACCTGGGGGAAAAAATATTCCAATGTTCATTTGTTTCTGTGACAAAAAATATGCCGATGCCGAATAAGTCCCGTTTAGTCTAGGAAGCCTTTGACGATATCGCTGGCTGCAGCATAGTGTTCGTCTACAAGCCCACAGGGCGTCTCATCTCTGGGGGTCTATCGCACAAACAAGTTATAAATACACGCTCAGGAGAGCGTTGACCTCACTGGGCGGGGCGGTGATTTACGTAGAGGAGGACCTACCTGCCGCCAAAGAGCCTCCTCTGACTCGCTGGGGACTGCCACTTTTTGATCTCTTTTAAACCAAAACAATGATTAAAGAAAATGTTAGTGAGGATTAAAGCGCAGGCCTTGTATTGCCAATCGGACGCCTAAACGAGGGTTGATCCACTTGTGTGGCTCAGAATGGTCGGTGCGTAAAGGCTGAGTATTGATCGGTGCGCTGGAGGACTTCCTGGAACGTCAGGTTAACAGATCACAGTCCACAACACCCATCAAGCCTGACAGAGACGTGAGTTTGAATGGTTGGCATTGTTAAGATGTAGCCGGTTATCAGGTTGGCGAATCAAATGCATATTTAACTTTAACTTGTGACTTTGAGTTGTGCACAAAAAGCCAGAGATCCCGTTCCATATGGAGAAATTGTCCTCTCACTGAAATGACTTTTTCTTTCGTGTGGTCTCTATCGCAATGAGACGTGGATGTCCATTCCTAGCTCATTTCTGCGTTATATAGTTGTATAGGAGCTGGAGGTAGAGAGGTCGTGAAGTGTGTTTACTGTTTGAAAACGTCGCTAGTCAACAGAGAAACGATTCTCGCATGTAGTGTGCGAGGCGGCAACTAGGCGACTTCCACCCCGATAAGACCTCTCTCGGTCAGTTATAAAGGCCTTGGTGCAGCCGGGATTCATCTGCACTATTAGCTTCGTTTTTCGTTTTCGGTGAACGAAATTTATTTTTATTTCAGCATCTTACGTGCGCGGAGCTGTGGCAGATGGTAAAGCAGCACTATGGAAACGTACTGGGCATGAGTTCGGAAGACATGGAGACTGTACCCTTTAGATCAGACTCCAATTTAACCAACAGGTACAAACACACGCGTCACTCCTTGTGCAGTCACAAACAAGGCCCACCTAAAATCAATACATATATTGCAATCAATAAATATGATGGCTTTTCGAAGTAATATATATATACATTTACATTATTTTACTTTATATACGTGTACTTTGGATTTATGATCAGTTCAGGAGCCCGATTCATGTAAATAACTGTGTGTGTGTGTGTGTGTGTGTGTGTGTGTGTGTGTGTGTGTGTGTGTGTGTGTGTGTGTGTGTGTGTGTGTGTGTGTGTGTGTGTGTGTGTGTGTGTGTGTGTGTGTGCGCCCACAGCCTGACCATGAGGCCAAGTGTGGAGGAGGGCATAGAACATCTGGAGCGGATCCCCTCTGTCCGCATGGATCAGGGGCCCCTAGCGACGTCCACCCCCCAGGGAGAGGAGCCACCGGCGCCCCTGGGCACGCCCCCCACTAATCCAGGCAACACGGTACGAAACCCATCTGTGGTGATCGCCATGATCAAGACGAGGACATTGTTACGATTCCTCTCTGGTTCAGGCCTGCTGAAGTCCTGCTAACACCGACTACTGTCACACACACACTGACTTATTTATGTGTGTGTGTGTGTGTGTGTGTGTGTGTGTGTGTGTGTGTGTGTGTGTGTGTGTGTGTGTGTGTGTGTGTGTGTGTGTGTGTGTGTGTGTGTGTGTGTGTGTGTGTGTGTGTGTGTGTGTGTGTGTGTGTATGTATGTATGTATGTATGTATGTATGTATGTATGTATGTATGTATGTATGTATGTATGTATGTATGTATGTATGTATGTATGTATGTATGTATGTATGTATGTGTGTGTGTGTGTGTGTGTGTATGTATGTATGTATGTATGTATATTCCTCTTTCTTGTACAGTCCTATGGAAGTCCTATTCACACAGACTAGCGTCACACACAGTGACTTCTAGCACTTTGTTGCAGATCTTTCTTAATGCTGGGAGTCTGCCATGTTCATCATGTAAACGTACAACATTGATGTGTGTGAGTGTGTGTGTATATATATATATATATATATATATATATATATATATATATATATATATTTTTTTTCATCAAGGGAATGGTCACACGATGTAACATTTCCCCGTCCTGACCTGGTCATGTAGAGAGAGAGAGAGTGTGTGTGTGTGTGTGTGTGTGTGTGTGTGTGTGTGTGTGTGTGTGTGTGTTGTCATGGAGCTTTGATACAGGCCTTCTGATACACTTGTTCCTGAAGATAAAATCTCTACCAGGTGAAGCGCAGACTTTGCCTATCCTTTATGAACACGCAAAACCGCCCAAGAGTCTAGGGGTTATAGGAAGTCCCCATGTAGGACAGAACCATCTGCTCAACCTCAATACCAGAACATAGTTAATGGGTTAACATGGAGGTGTCAATCCCCCATTCCAACTGTGTGCGTGTGCATGTGTGTGTGTGTGTAGGATGATTCCCGCAGTGCCGTGACCCAACAGCGTGGCCCCGCCCCCTTACCGGACCAGGTCTCTAAGAGGTCCACACTGACCCTCGACCTCAACGCCAACGTGGGCGGGGCCTCCGAGCAGAGTGCTTCTGAAAGCGTTGATGAAGGTGAGAAGGTTGATGTATTGTGACGCTACTTCCCCACCAGTGTGGCAGTAGTCGATACTATTGATTCAGTATCTACCCAGTGCCTTGCTGGCTGGGGGAGGCGGCCTGCAGATGAGGGTGTTGGTGCCGCTTTGTCTTTGGCATAGTGTAGATGTCTGCTAGGATCAGCTCAGAATGACGGGCACCTTTCAAAACATTGAGAACAATGGTAAAAAAGTGCAACAACAAGCCCTTCATACCTGACGTGTTTATCGCTCTGCCACACAAAGATCTCTTATCACATACCTTAGTAGACCTCATTATAAATAGCCGTATACACACCCTGTGGACACTTCCTCTACCGTGGAACCATGAGCCAGAGCTGTTCACTCTGTCCCCCCCCCCCCCCTAGCGGAGGAGCAGGAGTACCCAGCCCAGGAGCAAGGCAGGGTCTACCTCAACAAGGTGTTCCACATCAGCGCCGAGAAGATGTTTGAGCTGCTCTTCACCGACTCCAGCTTCATGCAGCGCTTCATGAGCATCAGGAAGATCACCAGTGAGTATGAGAGGAGACCCTCGGGTCGGCCGAGAGGAGACCCTCGGGTCGGCCGAGAGGAGACCCTCGGGTCGGCCGAGAGGAGACCCTCGGGTCGGCCGAGAGGAGACCCTCGGATCGGCCGAGAGGAGACCCTCGGGTCGGCCGAGAGGAGACCCTCGGGTCGGCTGAGAGGAGCTCCTCCTCCTAGTTGCAGCCCGCCTGCAGGACTTACACTGTAATAACCCCTGATTTCACTGTACATCGCTGTGGATTAAGGCCAGAGGATTTACCCTGCTAAATGACAAAGTAAATCTAATGCACATCTAATTCACGCAACTCATTGTACAGTTGTAGATGGCCATGTGTATTCTAGCCTTGGGCTTGGGGAGGTTCATGATTGTTATGTTGTGATGACAGACGCCAGCCTGGATCCTTGGCAGAGGGAGGACTCTGGGAACATGAAGAGGACCATGAACTACACCATCGCCATCAGCAACCCGCTGATCGGGAAGTGCTCCAGAGCAACCGAGAACCAGGTGTGTGTGTGTGTGTGTGTGTGTGTGTGTGTGTGTGTGTGTGTGTGTGTGTGTGTGTGTGTGTGTGTGTGTGTGTGTGTGTGTGTGTGTGTGTGTGTGTGTGTGTGTGTGTGTGTGTGTGTAACCCTGCGATCCCTGCCCAGACGCTGTTGAAAGACCTTCCGGAGGGCCACTACATGGTGGACGCAGAGGTGTTCACGCACGACGTCCCCTACCACGACTACTTCTACACCCAGAACCGCTACGCCATCACACGCAGCTCCAGACGCAAGTGTCGGCTCAGGTATCACACGCTGACCACACCACCTCTTACCATCGTCTCATTGGCCCTGATCTTACTGTTACAAAAACACATCACATTTTACGTCTGTTTCACTGGACCTGTACCTTCTTACCGTCTGTTTTACTGGTCCGGTCCGTTCTTACCGTCTGTTTCACTGGTCCTGCACGTTCTTGATTGATTGATTGATTAATACTTTAATAATCCCGGGGGGAAATTATTTTGGTCACGAACTCCAAATATACATACACAAATATTAAGAATAAAATATTATATTATACATTATATATATAAATATATACAAAAGATAAAAGATACAAACCTAAGAAATAAAAATATAAATTGCAGGAATATATATATATATATATATATATATATATATATATACATACACATATAAAAGACAGCACTGTGCAAAAGTATCGTACAGTATTGTGCAAAAAGTGCAAGAATTATAGTCCTTGTTTGAGGTCAGAGATTACAGAGAGGGAGGGGGGGGGGGGGGTGTTTGACATTCTAAGGGAGGCGTTGTAAAGTTGAATGGCCACAGGCAGGAATGATTTCCTGTGGCGCTCTGTGGTGCATCTGGGTGAGAGGAATCTTCTGCTGAAGGTCCTCCTCTGCTGGGCCAGTGTGTCGTAGAGAGGGTGTGAGACATTGTCCAAGATGGACTGAAGCCTGGACAGCATCCTCCTCTCTGCCACGGTCGTCAGGGTGTCCAGTTCCTCCCCCCAGGGGCGATTCTAGGGAGTGTGGGGGCCCTAGGCAGAGGATTGTTGACGGGGGGGGGGGGGGGGGGGGGTGGGGTATGGAGCAATTGTTGATGGGGGGGTATGGAGCGATTTTTTTTTTGTTTTGTTTTGGCTCTAGGGGGGGCCCCTAGTAGTGGCCCGGGGCCCAAAGCAATTGCGGGGCCCCAGGCAATTGCCTGGTATGCCTAATGGGATGCAGCGCCTCTGCCTCCCCCACAACATCACCGGCCCTCCTGATCAGTTTGTCAAGTCTGTTGGTGTCTGCAACCTTCATCCCACTGCCCCAGCATGTGACAGCGAAGAAGATTGCAATGGCTACAACATAACAACATAAAACATCCCCAGCATCACCCGGCAGATTTTAAAGGACCTCAGCCTCCTGAGGATAAAGAGTCGGCTTTGGCCTTTTTTGTAGACAGCCTCAGCGTTGCTAGTCCAGTCCAACTTCTTACCATCTGTTTCACTGTTGGTTTCACACGATGAGTGGTAGGTAGTAACGTCTGGTGGTCTTCTGTTTTCAGGGTGCTGACAGATGTGAAGTACAAGAAGCAGCCATGGGGTCTGGTCAAGTCCTTCATCAACAAGAACTCCTGGGGCGGCATCGAGGACTACTTCAAGCAGCTGGGTGAGGAGAGGGTCTCGGTCACTTACCGTCTACTCCTTTATTCTAGACATTCTGCAGGGAATCAGGTTAGACGTCTAGCTCAAGGGTGCCTACCGGTAGATTGGGGGCATTGGAGATCAAACCCTGTACCTTTCAGCTGGGATTCAAACACCAAAGCGACTAGACTCCCCAGCTTGAAGGGTTGTGGGTGGTTTTGTAGATGTTGGTTGTTCATGGTTCAGTGGAGATGTAGAGCGGACCAGGGACTGGGACCATAATGGGTGGTTGATTAACAGTTAAAACGCAGTATAGCTGCACAACCCAATGGGCCTCCACACATCATCTTCATGTCCTGAATGTCATTCCTGGACTAAATCAATGAGTTCCCAGCAGTGACACTTTGTTACCCTGAAACAAAGTGTCACTGCTGCAGCCTCCACTCCCATCAGCTCGCTCCCGCTCCTTACCTCCCGCTCCTTACCTCCCACTCCTTACCTCCCGCTCCTCACCTCCCTCTCCTTACCTCGCTCCCTCTCCTCGCTCTCCTCACCTGCTCCCTCACCTGCTCCCTCTCCTCACCTCCCTCTCCTCACCTCCCTCTCCTCACCTCCCTCTCCTCACCTCCCTCTCCTCACCTCCCTCTCCTCACCTGCTCCCTCACCTGCTCCCTCTCCTCACCTCCCTCTCCTCACCTGCTCCCTCTCCTCACCTCCCTCTCCTTACCTCCCTCTCCTCACCTGCTCCCTCTCCTCACCTCGCTCCCTCACCTCGCTCCCTCACTTGCTCCCTCTCCTTACCTCCCTCTCCTCACCTCCCTCTCCTCACCTGCTCCCTCTCCTCACCTCCCTCTCCTCACCTGCTCCCTCTCCTCACCTCGCTCCCTCACCTCGCTCCCTCACCTGCTCCCTCTCCTCACCTCCCTCTCCTCACCTCTACCCCTGCTCTCCTGGGATGGTACAGAATCTGAGCTGCTGGAGGAGGAGGCGGAGATGAACCAGGGCGCCAGGGATGCTGGGAAGATGAGCAACCTGAGGAGGAGGAGGAGGACTTTCAGCCGCAGCGGGCCGGAGCACCTGAAGCCCAGCGGGCCGTACGGAGCCGACTCGGAGCAGCACCGCGAGGGGCCCATGGGTAAGCCCTTCCTCCTGTTCTCATGTCCCCACCACGCTCGGACACGGGATTCAAAGGGTCTATACTAGTAACTGAGTATATGCTACACGTGAACATCCTAAAATGGAGGAATTGAATTGGTTCACTATCTCGGGATATTGGGCACTATCCCATGATTGAGATCTCAAACTCTGGATATTGTTTTCTAATGGGGAGTGTGCGTGACGGTCGTCTCATCACGCTTATAGAAACAAATAAACCGCTAATAAAAACAAATACATCCCGGCAAAAAGTGATATCGTGGTATATTTTTGGAGTGTTCACGTGTAGTATATACTAAAACAATTATCCACCTCTGGCGAATAATTGTTAAATATATTCATGCTAAATAAGCTATATTAGAGCCTAACCGGAAGTCTCTATGGTCAGTGGTGTGTGAAGTGTGATGATGAGTTGAGCTCTTGCGGTGGGAGTGTTTGTATTTATGATGTGAACATAAGACCAAGTTAACCAAGCTGGAGACCAAACCAGGAGCTAGCTGCAAGGAGAGAGAGACGAGGCCCCTTATGAGGCCTACAGGCCAGCCTGAGCTGGTGCAGCACCCCACTGCCCACTCGGTCACGCCCACTCGGACACGCCCACTCGGACACGCCCACTCGGACACGCCCACGGGCCCCCTGCCCAGAGAGGGACACTAGGCTCAGATCCCTATGATGTCCACCACCCTTTGAATACTGTGAAATAAGGTCACATTATTTAAAATTAACCCAAGCCCTTTCCTTGTGTTAACCATAGTGCTGTCAAGCGATTCAAATATTTAATCGCGATTAATCGCATTAATGTCATAGTTAACTCACGATTAATCGCAAAAAAAATTCTATGCTAAATATCCCTTGACTTCTTTGTCACATTTATTTTTCTCAATTTAATGCACTTATCAACATGGAGAAGTGCATCGGCTTGCCTTGTGCAACTTTTTTTTTATTGATAACATTGGCATATACTGATCAAAACAGGACGATACAAAAAAAAGCCTATAGTGCAATTAAACGATGAACATACAAACATGCTGCCTTGAACATAGCAGTCAGGCTACTGCTTCTTTGTTTTGAGCCATAGAATTTTTTTTTATAAAATAAATAAATTAATTCTGTTAATCGCGCGATAAAAAAATTAACGCGGTTAAAATCGGTTTGCGTTAACGCCGTTAATAACGCGTTTAACTGACAGCACTAGTTAACCATCATGGTTGGATGTCCACTGGCGATATTTTCCGCACAAGGCCGTGTGACCTGGTTCTCAGTGCCTGATTGACCTTGACATGGAAAATGCAATCCTTGCAATGAGTTACAAACGTGTTTCTGATTAATACAGTTTCCGATGCTATGCAAGGTGCATGCGCCTGGTATTATATTCAAGCACACCTTGCCCTCTGGGGCCATGAGAGTAGCCTGATGTTACCTTTACTCCAAAAGGTACTGTGGTAACGGTCTCTCTCTGTGAGGCAGGGTCGGGGATATGGTGGAAATATAACACCTTTTGTAATTTGTTAACTGGACCCTTCCACACATTTTCTAAATTTCGTCTTCCTTAAAAAACCCTTGCCAATACTTGTTGATATGAAAGGATACTATAGACACTTAAATCCTATACTCATGGTGTGATTGCGCATTGAAACCCAGTCGTGTGCTTGGTTCCAGGCTCAATGGACCTGAAGGCCCCGTACCGCTGGAACATCCACACCATCATAGCAGGGATGAGTGTCATGTAAGTCAGACTCTGTGAGTTGAACCCTGGCTCTGTCTCCATGGATGCAGTGCTTTAACGATGCTCTCCGTGTCCGTCTCATGTGTGTGGTTGTGTGTGACCTCCTCCCCCAGCCTGCTGGTGCTGACCCTGCTGAACCTCGGTCTGCTGGCCAAGCTGTGGGCCATGGAGGACGTGGCCCAGCGAATGTACCTGAGCACCAAGCACCGAATACGGGAGCAGGCCACCCACCTGCCCAGGTGAGTCCAGACCCTGATCACAAGTGGCAGACGACTGCGTTCTCATCCTGTTGTTGTTGTTGTTGTCTCACCACATCTTTACTTGTAGTTCCTCAAATGTAGCATTGGTCTTCAGTTATGGTCTGCAGGAAGCTGATGTTTGATGTGGTCTCTTTGGGTAGGGGGGACTATGGTCCCATAGGCCCAGGACTAGGACCCCGGTCCAACAAGGAGTCCCAGTTACTGAAGGCGGTTCTCCAGGACTCCATTAACCTCCTAGAGCAGGTTCATACCATGATATTCTTCAGAGGGGTCGGCTCTCCAGTGCATGTGGGGGGGATTTAGGAGCATTTGGTTTTAATCAGTCTCATCATGTCGGTGGAAAAAACAAATGTGTCTGTTGTTTTGTTGTTCTCTCATGTCGCTTTTGTCTCCCCCCCCCCCCCCCCCCCGCCCAACCCACAGCTTCGAAGTTCCCTGGTCATGCTTCAGCACAACTTTGCGATGGCCAATCGGACAGTGGGACCACAATGATGTCCAAACACCTGCCGACAGGCCAGAGGTCCTCATTGGCTACTGTGAATAAAATACCTATTGGAGGTGGGGAGATAGACACCCATAAACTCTGTATCCTGGTGTTATGGGATGGCATCAGAGACCCCCATGGCGATGCGCTGCCACGGAATATGAGTGCCAGGCGCTCTGGGTGCCCCCTGAGATCGCTCATGGTGCCTTTCTTTGAGTCTCTACAGTACTTCTGACTCCTCGACGGCGCTGACTGTGTCGTCGACCGCTGCTGCCATGGGATGTTTTAGTCTTCAGTAGCAGACTGTGATATGATAGGGAGAAGGCTGGTCTGCCTCCACAACAGTCTCTTGCTGAATGTACTGTCGAGGGCCCAGTCAGAAGGACTGGTCCTCCTCTGAGGTCCTCCTCTATGGTTCCAGTCTCTATGCACCACAATGCAACACTCTCTTTTTAAATGGATATTTTGCAAACATCAACTTTATTGACATTCTTTGCACAGAGGCCTTAATATATTTAACGTTTAGTTTTTTTAATGAGAATGTGATATTTTTAGTAAATTAATAAATGGAGATGGGTTGTTCTTGTTAATCACTCTTCTAAAATTTTAAAAAAATATTGTGGGTGATAATTACTTGGTGGATTGGATGACAATCCCCCTTGGTGCTACCTGTCCACCAGAGCGTTCTGTTTATCCCGAGTTGTTTACAATGACTCCCTCCAGTGGACCATAGAAGGCAGCTGGACCTCAACATCAGTGATGATCGCTCACGCTCAACCTTAGTGAGGTTCAGTGTTTCCGTCCGGTAGACAAGTCCCTGATGCTCTCTGGAGAGTGTGGGGAGTAGGTTCCATGTATGGTATGATCTTTCTTTTATAGATTTATTTTTGTTTCCAAGTGGAATGTACTGTTTGTGAAGTAGGCCTACAAGCCACTAGTGAGCTAAAAACGGCAATGATTTTAACTTCCTAAAACTGTGACACATCTAATGTGATTGAAGTAGTGCTAATTTCCCCTTACTCTCCCAGACGGTGAAGGAGGAATAACGGTGTATAGATGGCTGTCTTGCTATATAACTGGCATCTTTGATAGCTCAAAGCTTAATTTGTGACATCTGAATGTATTGCCTTGATTTTATAACACTGATAGAAATATCCAATTTTCTTTCTGCTAAGGTTTGATATACAGCGTGCTTTCCTCATGGTGGACCCAGTCCATATCTTTATTTGAAGGTCCTGGATTATGCCCCGTTTGCGATGTACCTTTGGTCAGACATGTAAATGGACTCTAGTATTGTCCAAATTATACCTTTTTGTTGTTGGCAGTTTTGTACATTCATGATATGGTCTTAAATAAATTATCTTCCGTACAGACTTGTGAGTCTTCCTTTCAGTGTCGCGTGACTACGGAAGCCCGCAACTACCAGAAAAAAGACAAAACATAATCAGGTTGCTTAAAGTGTTTTAGGCCGCTTTATTCAGGCACCTACACTACAGCAACGTCTTCATGGTGCCTATATTTAGGTTGGCCAACATGTGTTTGAATCCTGTCTGAAAAACGCTGGAGGTCGAGGAAGGGTTCCCTTGTGACGTTTGAGGTCTGTGACGGGGAGAAACACCCCCACGGCGCGTCATCCTGCTACTACGTACCGACGCGGAAAAGGAACGACGCGATTGAGTGCTGTAAGCAATCGCTCTATTAATGTCTCTTGTTTTATTGACGTCGATTAGTGTGTTGCTTGACAGATACGTTACTGTTAACTACTTGACGTTGTGATTGAATTTGCACGACATTGTACTGATGCGTTTCAGGAACGGGAGGGAAGGTTGTTTTTAATAGATGGTTATGGGATTCAGGACACTTTTCTCAAAACTGCCTGATGTCTTAAATTAAAACATCGGTTGGGGAATGACAGGTGTACGTCGACGATGTACACTTAAATTGGTCCTTCATTGGCCCAGAAAAAGACCAATTTCGTTACTATCATTTGTCGTTCAATAACTGATTAATGATATAAGGCTTTAACCGCAGTGGAGATGGACAACCATGGCTGGTGGAAGATCTTTGAAAGGTCTTTCAATTCAACTTGTTGCTTAAGGTTGAATAATCATCTTAATTTTGGAGTCTGGGAGGGATACAGAATAATACAGACATTTAATGAGTGTAATGGCTTATGTTGCCACCTAAATGCCGCTAATAATTTGAAGTCTACTGGAATTTTCCCATTGCAGATGTGTGACGATCGGGGATCTGTTAATTCAGTGGAACTGCTTCAGCCAAAAAGACTCAAATGGGTTTCCAGCTGGTTAGGGTTAGGGTTTAAGCCAATAGGCCTATCAGCTGCGCAGACTTTTTGTTGTTACTTCTACACACACCCCTGAAACACAATTGTATTTAATATTTATATAAATGACTTGTGTAACAAAAGCAAAGTGTCATTTTTATGCGGATTACACCGTTTTGTATTGTTCTGCCTCATCCTTCGCAAGTGCCACAGAAGAACTGCAATCTGCTTTTAATACTATTCAGGAGAATCTCCACAAATTGAGACATGTATTAAACTCTGACAAAACTAAAATTATGTGCTTCTCAAAATCAAGGAAAACAGACGATGTTTGTCAGATTGTTACACTAGAGTACGAGTTTGTGTCTACAAATATCTTGGTTTCTTCTTAGAAGAAACCAAGAACACAAAAAACAGCAACAATAAACATCACATTGAGTCTCTAACAAAAAAAGTTAGAGTAAAGTTCGGATTTTATTATAGAAACAACAGTTGTGTTGTTTCCTTTTAAGTGTGAGAAGTAGTCCAAGCAACATTTCTGTCAATACTGGATTATGGTGATATTTTATGCATGTATGCCAATCAATCTTCTCTGAAAATACTGGATTCAGTATTATATCATGCAGGACTAAGATTTGTAACAAATTCTGGTTTTCGTACTCAGCACTGTAGCTTGTATGAAGGTTGGAGCATTGGTATATTTGTCTTAATAAGGCCACATTATTTGAACTGCCGTCTTACATATGTTCTCTCCTGACTCCTAAAGCCACCACACGGAATTTTACTCTTCGATCATATGGGCAGATCATGTTTGACATTCCCCGAATTCGAACTGTCTTCGGTGAGAGTGCCTTTAAAGTTTTTGCACCCACATCCTGGTATAAACTGCAGTCATCTTAAATTAGACTGCATTCCAATATTGAAACTGTTTAAAAGTAGGATAAAGGGCTATTTGAGTACTAAATGCACATGTTCTAATATTGAACGTTGCTGGTGATGATCATGTTGAGATTATGTTAAATTGCCAATTGTCTTTTTCTGTTTTATGTTGTCCGTTTTTTCAATTATATTTTTTGTGGGACTATATGCTTCTGTCTTGGCCAGGACTCCCTTGTTAAAGAGATACTGAACCTAATTGGTTTTTGTTTTCTACAGATTGGTTTCCTGTATGCAATGTGTATTTTTATGTAATAAATTCCCATTTCTTTTCAGCAGGGCAGTGGCTATCCTCCATGCACCCATCACTGTACTAATGCCTGGTGGTGATTGGCTGCGAGGCTGTCCGTCATGAAGAAGAGAGCCAATCGGAGGTCGGAGATGGATGAGGCCTTGTGCTGTTGTGAGTACATCAACCGCCAAGGAGAGCGGAGTCATGTGGCCGCCTGTTGCTGTGACTGTGAGGACCTGGATGAGGTCTGTGACAGGTAACTAAGGGGTGGGGAGAGAGTAATACAACACCGACCCACGCTGCTTCTGGCTTCTTGATTAAAAATGGATGAGCCAATCCCATGAGGATGAATCCACGAAGGTGAATCCCCTTCAACATGCTAGGTGTCTCCTTTCCTTGGAAATTATAGTAGCAGGAAGGACTCTGCTGTTTGAGATGATTAATGAGGATAGATGAGATTACACTTATTATCCTGTGAAGACCATTCAGGTGTCCCTATCCATATGCAGAAGCCTGACCTCCAAAAGGGCCGTTGACATCACATAAATTGGTTAAGCTTTCTCTTGTGTTGGTGTGGCCTTCTCCAGCCTCCATTTAATCTAGGAACAGCATTGTGGAGCACCTCCTTGAAACTGAAGGCTGCATCAGTAGGTGCGTTATTTAATGTGTTCACCTTGATTCATAAGGAGAAGGACCTCATCGAGATTTAAGATCTGTTTTTCAACAGTGAAGAAGTGGTCGTTATATTTACTTTTGTCGGCTTGTAGCACCGCGTCAGCATTTCTGAATACAATTCAACCTACTGCAGTAAATCATAAAACTACAGTCATACACTACATTTAAATCAATTATAATCCAAAAAGAAAAAAACTACTTTTTACAAATGAAAGGTATGAGATTCATTCAACCATGTGACATTGTGAGTTGATTCAGGATAATCAAATGGAGGTTCTTGCGTGTATTCCCCTATATATATGTATGGGGCCTTGATGCGAGGCAGGTCTCAGCAGGTTGACCCCTGACCCTGTGCCCCATGTCCTCCTGTAGGTGGATGAAGCTACAGCCCCAGGCGCAGGGCTCCCTGGACCGCCTCTCCGCCGTGCTCTCGGACCGCGTGCGCGTGCCCTGGCTGTGGGGCGGGGCCCGCCGACTGGAGCTGTCCGTTGTCCCGCCCCTCGTACTGCTGCCCGCGCTGCTGCGGCTGGCCGCGCTGCACTTCCTGCTGGGCGTGGCGGTGCTGACGGCGCTGCCTGTGCTGGTGCTGTGGTACTACTACGTCACTCACCGCAAGAAAGGCCGTACCCTGTTCTTCCTCAGCCTGGCACTCTTCTCCCTGGCCTACATGTACTTCCTGTTCGTCAGCGAGGTGCTGCCCCGTGGCGGCGTCAGCCCCGTGCAGCTGGCGGTGGTGACGGGTGGGGTGGTGCTGACGGTGGCCGCCATGCTCCACACCAAGCGGGACCCGGGGTTGGTGCGGCGGGCCCGACCCCCTCACAGCACCGTTACCTACGCCGCGGCGCGCTACCACACAGACCCCGCCTTCCAGGGGCCTGTGGGGAGGGAGGAGGTGCTGCTGGGGCCCGAGGGGGAGCAGAGCGCCCGGGAGGACTGGTGCCTCGCCTGTGGTCTGGCCCGGCCGCCCCGGGCTGGACACTGTCGGATCTGCGGCGTGTGCGTGCAGAGGCTGGACCACCACTGTGTCTGGTGGGTTCTGCTCGGCACCACGGGGCCCTTCCCCTGGAGCTCCTCTCTTTATCAGGACACCATCTGCTCGTTTCTTTATTCTACGGTTCTATTACAGGCTTTCTGTTATTATTGTGGAGTGGAGTCTGTCTAGTCCCGCCCCCAGTAGGGCATGACCACCAACCCTAAAGGTTCTGGGTTGGATTTCAAACAGCCATACTTGGGTCGAAGCCCTGCTTCAGGCAGACTTCCATACCAGCAGTGTAATGAGTGACAAACAAGCTTAGAGTGAACACACGTCCTCTTAGCCTCATACCACACGTCCTCTAGGCCTCATACCACACGTCCTCTAGGCCTCAGAACACACCTCCTCTAGGCCTCAGAACACACGTCCTCTAGGCCTCAGAACACACGTCCTCTGGGCCTTCAAGCGGTGGCATAATGTTTACCACAAGGCTTTATTGTCTCCAAACTTGCATATAGATAATTTATCATCCAATGTCATCCAACGTGTGTGTGTGTGTGTGTGTGTGTGTGTGTGTGTGTGTGTGTGTGTGTGTGTGTGTGTGTGTGTGTGTGTGTGTGTGTGTGTGTGTGTGTGTGTGTGCCCCCAGCACCTGTGGTGATGAAGTCTTCTGTCACTCTTTGTCCCTCTGTCTATGTGGTTCAGGATCAACAGCTGTGTGGGGCAAGCCAATCACTGCAGCTTCCTGCTCACACTCCTCCTCTTCCTGCTGACGTCGCTGTATGGCATTGGTCTGGTGCTGCGCAGCGTGTGTCCTGGTCAGAACGTCCTCCTCGCCCTGCTGTACTGCCCCGGCGTCTATAGCCAGTACAGGTACACACACGTACATGCGCACCAACGCACACACACAAGCACATGCGCACAAACGCACACAAGCACACTCGCACAAACGCACACACACACAAGCACACTCGCTCAAACTCACAAGCACATGCATAAACAACCACATCCGCACAAACACAAGCACACGCACACACCATTCCAATCCTTATTACATAAGGATGTGTTCTCCTTGGTCGCCATCTTACTTATGGTTTCAATCCGTAGTCGGTAAGAGAAGCACTGAGGACACATCAGTGCGCCCCACACAGGAAGGGCTTCTAGAGTTATTTTTAAGACAGCATTAGATATTCATCTATAAATCCAGGTCTGAAGGCTATGATTGGCCTAGACAACATTCCGTGGACGGAAGCAGCACGGCTCTCCGTCTCTCTCGCCCTCTACCTGCTGCTCTTCTCCACAAGGGGATAGTGAACAACGATGGAGAATGGAGGAAAATGGATTTGGAACGCAGCTATAGCAGTTTTAGCAAGTTTTTACATTAACAGTCGTACTTTGGTCCCCACTCCACTTCATAGTGGCACCATCAGCCATCACAGCCTGAGACCCCCACACGGGAGAACAGAACCCCCAGATGGACCCCATGTGGTCTTCAAGGGATCTGGTGAGCCCAGCAGGAGGTCTTTGTTGTGACCTGAAAGCCCCCCATGCTACTGACTCCCAGGTTGTGTAATAAAACACCAGGCAGTGTGTTCTCTGGCCCACACTCCCACCCAGCGTCTCAGTCAGTGTGGCGCTGCTGGCGTCTTGTGTGAAGCTCTTCTCCTCACAATAGAGCGTCGCTTTAGAGGTTTGAAGTGGGTCGCTCTGGGTATGCTCTTTAAAAAGCCCACCAGCTCAGCACCACTACTGCACCCAGTCAGACAAACCCTCATTCACTCGCACACATGCGGTTCAGATTTAGATTATTTTTCAAAGAAAAACATTGTTTATTAATGAACCGCATCAAGAAAAGTATTTGGAATCTGGTTTTATTCCACTTTTGAACTGTTTAAACTGGTAACATTACATATCAAGGGAGAACCAGGCTCCCATTTGCTGTTCACATCATAGTGATTTTATTGAGTAGTTTGCTTTTGAGTCAACTAGCAGACAGACACTTTCATCCAGAGCCTCAGTTCACTTAGAGGGGACATATCATACCACCAGGTGTGAGTGTGATTAGCCATTACAAGCCGTTTTCAAAATGTGCAGCATTGTGACATCACAGGTGGGCGCTTCCACCTAGATGTGTGACGGATAGATGAGCAACGCCCACCTGTGATGTCACAATGCTGCACATTTTCAAACCTGCTTGTAATGGCTAATCACATTCACACCTGGTGATGTTGTGATGTGTCCCCTTTAAGATGAATAATTCAATTCAATCCAATTCATTGTTTATTCAGGGAAAATTGGCTGAGCACAAGGCTCTTTTACAGCAATGCCCTGATAAGAGGTCAGAAATACAGGGTGTAGAAAAAACATTTAAAAAAAATTAGTAATTACATTAAATAACATTTAAGAAATCAGAAATAAAAAGAAAGATAAAATACATAAATAACAATAGTTATGAGAAATTAATACAAGAGCACTGAGCTTCCATCTCATTTAGTGAACTCTTATTAATTTACTGACACAAAAGTTTTTTTTTTAATAGAATTCCATCTAGAGGGGGCAAAGAAGCTAAAAGACTATTTTCCAAAATCAGATCTAATTTAAGTAGTAACTAAGGAAATGAGACTCTAACCTGGTACTGTGACAGGTAGACGTGAATTTCAACAGGGAGGTAAGGTTAAAAGGAAGCTTCCCAAGTAGGATTCTGTAAATAAAAAGAAGGCTGAATCAGAATAAGTTGGGAGTCTTACCCTAAGAGGCCCAGACTGTGGGGATTGGGCTTTGAAATGGCCGGGTATCAAACCCCCTGAACCACAGCCCCCGTCAGTCAGGAGCTCACCTCACTTGGATGGCGGATCATTCTGTTTCTCCTGACTGTGTGTGTGTTCCAGCGACGCGCTGTGCTTCACCTGTGCGTGGTACTGCAGCATGGTGACGGCGGGCCTGCTCCACCTGCTCCTGGTGCAGCTGGTGCACGTCAGCCTCAACGTGACGGAGCGGGAGGTCCGCCTGGCCGCGCGGCACGGGGCCCCCGGCGACACCACCAACTACTCCCGCGGTCTCCGTGACAACTGGGCCGAGTTCATGACCATGCACCTGAAGGCACCAGCGCCCACCCTTGACGCGGTGTGAGGAGTCCAACGGCTCTTATTTATTCATTGTTCTGGCTGCTGTACCGTCCAAGGACACTAGATGGCAGTATGGCCCCTTCCAGGCTGAACTGCCCTGAGTCAGGTTGTAAATAGACTTGACTAAGCAATCAGGACAACCGTTAATGAGGATCCCACACAGCTACGCAGCTGTTCATGATTGACAGTGTATACTTCTCTAGTGTGTATTTCCTGCCCTTTGCTCCACTACACATTTTTTCCTTTCATCGTAATCTTTTTGTTGTGAAAGTTGAATATTCTTCAACTTTCATTTGTACAGACTTCACATTCAGTGCCTTGAAATGATGCGAGCGACAAATCAATAAATGTAATTGTATTCTTTTATAACGTTGTGGTGTACATTGGGGAGGGTGGATTAACGGGAAGGCGGGGTCATGGCCCTGATGAGGTTAGAACGGAGATGGACTGAGACCTGCTCAGCACGGGGGGGGGGGGGGGGGGGGGGCTGATGAAACGGACATCCTCCACAAAGGCCCCTGCCCTTTCTTCAGGTCCCCCCCCCAAACAACCGTCTAAATATAAAACAAAAATACAGACGTGTTCTGATTTCCTTCTGACGACCTGCTGCTCCGAGGATCAGGTCTTGGGTCAGAGGGACTGGAGTGTGTGTGTGTGTGTGTGTGTGTGTGTGCGTTAGATTCAGAAGGAGCCCAGGGGCGAGCAGCGGAAGTCTGGCAGCACCTCCTCCACCCTCCTCCTCAGCTGCTCCCTGCGTGCCTCCTTCTCCCGCTCCTCCCTCTGCCGGCCGGGGAGGAGGACCCACACCCGGAGACAGCGCCGCAACACACGCCTGGACAGACAGACGGAGGAAGGGAGGGACAGACGGACAGGATAGGGAGGGACAGACAGACAGACAGACAGGAGAGGGAGGGACAGACAGACAGACAGGAGAGGGAGGGACAGACAGACAGGAGAGGGAGGGACAGACAGACAGACAGGAGAGGGAGGGAGGGACAGACAGGAGAGGGAGGGAGGGACAGACAGACAGACAGACAGACAGGAGAGGGAGGGAGGCAGACAGGAGAGGGAGGGAGGGAGGGACAGACAGACGGACAGGAGAGGGACAGACAGACAGACAGACAGACAGACAGACAGACAGACAGACAGACAGGAGAGGGAGGAAGGGACAGACAGACGGACAGGAGAGGGAGGGACAGACAGACAGACAGACAGAGGTAGATGGAGATACAGGTAGACAGACAGGCCAGTGAGCTTCAGGCATCCAGAGGGCCAGCGTGAGATCAGTCTGGTAACGTTAGTATTGCTGGTGACCAGGTCAGGAGGACGGTGGTTCCTGTAGGGTCCGCGGGAGAACTTAACCATTCAAGTACATTGTGAGTTCACCTTCACGTGGAGGAATGTAAAGAAAATAGATCATCTAATCTCTATGGACATAGTTCCTGTATTAGTGAATGGAACTTGGCCAGGTAATGTTCTCAGGAACATCAGACATTATTAACGATGTGCTGAATATCAGAGCACTTAAGGGTCCTGGCCTGTGTCTGCACGGCCGCCCCCATCATGCGTGGCCCATGCACGCACAACCTGCCCCGCTCCCTGGACCGGCGGCCGCTACAGATACGTTATCTTAATCCTTATTGAGGAAGTTAATGGGGTCAGAACCCCTCCCTCCCGGGGTAACCCTGCACTGAGCTGCTTTCCAGAGGAGGGGAAACCTAATTATGTTTTCTATATTTTCTTTTTTATTAATAGTAGGGTTGCCAGTTAAATGGTAAATACCCCTACTGTAATGTACTTCATAGTACTACTGTAATGTACTTCATAGTTCTACAAGTAGTTCTAGTTGTAATGTAATTCCTAGTACTGCTACTGTAATGTACTTCAGCTGGGTGGTGAAGTGTTCGGGCGGGGCGGGTGGTGAAGTGTTGGGGCGGGGCGGGGTGTTGTAGTGTTGGGGCGGGGGTCAGGCGGCGCGGGGAGCCCACCTGCTGCTGTGCTGCCGGGCCTCCTCCAGCCGGTCCCACTGGAGCAGCCTCTCCCGGGTCAGGAGGGCCAGCAGGGCGCGCAGCACGCGGCGCTGGGCGGTGGCGCGGTGGTGGTCCTGGGCGCGCTCCTCCAGCCGCGCCCGGCACTCCACCAGCTGGAAGGGGGGGGGGGGGGTCGATAGCTCAAGGTGTGCTAACACTCCAGCTACACAGAGCTGGGTCCTTGTAGTTGTGTGTTAGCTCAAGGTGTGCTAACACACCAGCTACACAGAGCTGGGTCCTTGTAGTTGTGTGTTAGCTCAAGGTGTGCTAACACACCAGCTACACAGAGCTGGGTCCTTGTAAGTTGTGTGTTAACTCAGGGTGTGCTAACACACCAGCTACACAGAGCTGGGTCCTTGTAGTTGTGTGTTAGCTCAAGGTGTGCTAACACACCAGCTACACAGAGCTGGGTCCTTGTAGTTGGTGTGGTAGCTCAAGGTGTGCTAACACACCAGCTACACAGAGCTGGGTCCTTGTAGTTGGTGTGTTAGCTCTAGCTAAGGTGTGCGTGTATACACACCCGTCTCCAGCAGGCCACAGCCTGCCGCAGCAGGAGCTGTCGGTTCAGCTGATCTGCTGCTGCCTGTTTCTCAGACAGGGAGGCGCTGGTCCAGTGATGCCAGGCTCGGAGGCCTGTTGACAGGACCCGCCCCATGTGGTGCCTCACAGCAAGCTGGGGGGGGGGGGGAAGAGTGTTAATACCAGAGATGGATGCCAACAGTGACTTTGACAATCACACACATACGCATGAAAAGTCTGGCGCAATTGAAGGACAAATTGGTGCACTGCACACGAAAGGGGTGTGACCAGAGTGCATCGAGCCAATGACATGACATGATGGGTCGATGTGCAGCACTCAGCTTCAACGCCATGTTTATGTTGGAATTTCCATTTGCAACGGATAATGATGAAACTCAAACCCATTGAATTGGCTGCCTCAGGATTTCTGAGGAAATTTCTGAGGAAATAACGGAATAATCAGGCTTACAGCGGAGTAAGTGGAGCTTGCAGCGTAGTGTGTCTAGCTAATCCTAGTGGTTGGAGATGTGGTCTCATCCAGGGGACTTCCTAGGTGACCAGGTTTGGCTCGTTACTGCTGGGTGGGGCGTATTGGTGTGCCAAGTGGGGCGTATTGGGGTGCTAAGTGGGGCCTGTTCGGGTGCATAGTGGGGCGTACTGGGGTGCTAGGTGGGCCGTGTTGGGGTGCATAGTGGGGCGTATTGGGGTGCTAATTGGGCGTGTTGGGGTGCTAAGTGGGGCGTGTTGGGGTGCTAAGTGGGGCGTGTTGGGGTGCTAATTGGGGCGTTCTGAGGTGCAAAGTGGGTTGCATTGGGGTGCCCCCCAGAGAAAGTGCTGCAGTGTAAACCTTGTAAAAAATGAAGAAGATGTGTGTCTTTATTTTGATTGTGGTAACATGAAGAGTCATAAGAAGCAAGCACGTGTGGCTTGGCAACTGTCTAATCCACATCCAGTTGTGGAACTAGTGTGTTGGCAGAGACAAATAAATGGTTAATTAAACAACCAATCCTGAGCTGGAGTCCCTTATCACAGTTAACTAATAAATTGCGCTTATAGAGGTGTTGCATAAAAGCACCACCTGGCTGAATGTGCCGGCTGCATTCAGAAGAACAGCCCTCCCTCATATCGGCTCAGTAAACCTCAGGGGTGGAGGAGCGGCAAAGCAGCCACGCTCTGACTGAGCCTACGTGTGTGGAATCCACGTGCATCTGTGTGTGTCTGTGTGTGTGTTTGTGTGTGTCTGTGTGTGAGTGTGTGTCTGTGTCTGTGTCTGTGTGTGTGTGTGTGTGTGTGAATGTCTGTGAGGCGCCGTCTCCAGCCTCCAATGCCTCCATTTGAAGGCGTGGAGGAGTGCTGCTACCTCCAATTAGTCATTGTGTGTGTGTGTGTGTGTGTGAGTGTGTGTGCGTGTGCAGATATATGTGTGGCCGTGATTGTGTGTGTGTGTGTGCATGTGTGTGTGTGTGCGTGTGTGTGCGCACGCACATGTGCGTGTGTGTGTGTCTGCATTTGTATGCGTGTTCAAGTGTGTATATGCGTTTCTCTGTGTGTGTGTGTGTGTGTGTGTGTGTGTCTGCTTGTGTAGACATGGTTAATAATGTAGTGTGTTTGGTACGCTTCATGTGAAGGTAGCTATGGATTTAACCACAAAAGGCCCCTTCTGTTGACAGCGGTGGCCCAGTTCTACGCCCCAGGGGGGCCCGTCGGGCGCTGGGGGATGGGGGTCTACCTGCTCGTGGCCCCGCTTCAGGCGGAGGAGGCGTTGCCACGGCGCCAACCCTCGCCGGAGTAGCAGGCTTCTCTGGTGATGGTGTCGGGCGGTCGTCTGCAGCGCCTGCTGGCTCCTCACACGCTGCTGCTGCTGCTCCTCCCTCTGGGGACACGCACACACACACACACACACACACACACACACACACACACACACACACACACACACACACACACACACACACACACACACACACACACACACACACACACACACACACACACACACACACACACACAGTTGTCATGGGTCAGTAATGCTTTATACACGCGCACGCATAATCAATCACACACCGTCTCTCTCCGAGAGATGCAACACACTTGGACATCATAACATACATCCAGTACGTACTGTGTTCATGCGCACACCTGCAGACCATACAGATGGACCAAACACAGCACGGACACATTCATATAGATACAGGGGTACACCCACCACAAACACCATGCACCACACAGACACTCTCACACTCAGTATTCATGGGGACTTTGTTCCCTCTGAGTGTGTGGAGCGCCTCCATCCCCACCTCTCGCTGCAGCCTCCCCTCCTCCCTCCTCCTCCTCTCCTCCTCCCGTCTCTCCTCCTGCTCCTGCCTCCGCCTCTCCTCCTCCTCCGCTTTCATCTGGGCCTGAAGGTAAAAGAGTTTGGCTCATTCCAAAAGCGAAAAGGCAAAAGAAAACGCACACACCTCAACACACACAAACTCACTAGAAAGCAATCTCACCACGCCCCCCACCTCCACCACCACCAGCACCACCACCTCCTTTACTTAATATACCATATACAGGAGCGCTATTACTGTGAACGGTCTGAGCCGTATGGACACATTCCTTTAAGACCCCGGCCACGCTGTCCAGACACCTGCTGCCCCCCCTCTGTCCCAGCCCCTCCTCCCCCCCCCCCGCCCCCCTCTCTCTCTCCCACTTCCTCTCCTCCCCCATTTCCTCTCCTCTCTCCCCCACACCATCTCACCAGCTTCTCCTCCTCTTTCTTTCTCCTCATCTCCTCCACCTCCCTCCTCCGCTCCAAGCGCAGCCGGGCGCGCTCCTCCATCGCTGTGGAAGAAAAGGTGGAAGAGGAAGAGGAAGAGGAGGAGGAAGAGGAGGAGGGGGAGAGGAGGAGGAGGGGGGGAAGAGGAAGAAGAGGAGGGAGAGGAGGAGGAAGAGGAGGAGAAAGAGCAGAGGAGGAGCAGGATAGTAGATCTTAGCATCACATTCTTCAGGGGCGGTGTCCGTACTGCGTTTGGTACATCTGTATGGTCTGCAGGTGTGTGCGGGAACACAATATGTCGATGTATGTTTGGTCCAAGTGTGTTTCATCTCTCAGAGACCAAGTGAATGAGTTAGTGAGCATGCGTGAGTATATGTACATTAAGGCATGACGCACTGACCCATGACAACAGGGTCAAGGAGAGGCCGCTGCTGATTGGCTGCATTCCTGGTGGGGGTGCGGCCCCAACTGTTCTGGTCTCCAGTCCGGCCCTGGGCCCTTGGGGTAACACATGGTCACAAGGTTACAGGTAGGAGGAGACCAGGCTTCTCAGGTTAGCTTGCATTCTCCAGGCAGCCATCTTGGTATCCTTGCTTAGGGCTTGGATCTAAGATGGCACCCGCCATATTAGATGGAGGTGGGGGGGGGGGGGGGTTAATTAACCCGCATTTATATTCCTCAGGATAATGGTTTTGGTTGCCGTGCCTCTAGGGAAATATGTATTGGGAGGTGGTGGCAGGACTACTGGTGAGATCTAATGAAAATAAATTATCAAAGCCAACACTACGTATGCCTTCCCGCTCCTGCATCTACATGACCAACTATCACAGAGCAATACATCATCAACCATCACAGCCATCTACATCATCAACCATCACAGCCATCTACATGATCAACCATCACAGCCATCTACATCATCAACCATCACAGCCATCTACATGACCAACTATCACAGAGCAATACATCATCAACCATCACAGCCATCTACATCATCAACCATCACAGCCATCTACATCATCAACCATCACAGCCATCTACATCATCAACCATCACAGCCATCTACATGATCAACTATCACAGCCATCTACTGTATATTATCAACTATCCCAACCATCTACATCATCAACTATCCCAGCCATCTACATCATCAACTATCACAGTCATCTACGTGATCAACTATCCCAGCCATCTACTTGATCAACTATCACAGTGCAATACATCATCAACCATCACAGCCATCTACTTGATCAACTATCACAGCCATCTACATGATAACTATCACAGCCATCTACATGATCAACTATCACAGTGCAATACATCATCAACCATCACAGCCATCTACATGATAACCATCACAGCCATCTACATGATAACTATCACAGCCATCTACATGATCAACTATCACAGCCATCTATGTGATCAAATATCACAGTGCACTACATGATCAACTATCACAGTGCACTGCATGATCAACCTCACAGTGCACTACATGATCAACTATCACAGTGAACACCTATCACAATGCACTAAGGACCCTTCCTCCCCTCGTTCTGGTCTAATTCCATGCTGTTTATGGCGGTACATTGTGAGGCTTTCTGATCCCCTGCTGGGCTTCATCTCTCCTCAGCAGTCAAACCTGACCTCAGTGTTTCCACCTTCCCCTGCTGGTACGCCAGGGTACGGCAGGGGCTAGGAGGGATTTGTATTTTGTATTTTTCTGACTGATTTCCAGTCGAAAATATAGATGGATAACAATAATGAAAATAAATATCATATTTCTAAGTTAACATAGTAGGCCATCATTTTGCAAAGATATTCAGGGGTTCGTCCCCCCCATCCACACGTGGATAACCCCTGACCCCAGCGCCGGGGCCCCACCTCTGCTCTGGAGCTCCCCGGGCCTCCAGCAGGCAGCGCTCTTTCTGCAGCAGCAGGATCTGCTCCTGCTGCTCCCGGAGGAGCTTCCTCTGCAGGGCGATGGTGTGCTGCTGGGCGGCGTGCCGCGGCTCCGACCGGGGCCCCTGGTCCGCTCCCCCCCCCGCTCCTCTCCTCCGCTGCGCCTGCCGCCGTTCACACGCAGAGACGGCGGCGTGGCGGCGGGTCACCTGCCACGGCTGGGGGGGTCGCATCAAAGGGGGGACGGCAGGGGAATCGCCCTGACGACCAGAGGAGGGGGCGGGTGGGAGGACGTCTGTCTTCTTCTGTTTGTGTGAGTGAGTGAATGAGTGAGTGAGTGAGTGAGAGAGACAAACAGACAAATTTGTATTGAATTGCATTGTAATAAACAATCGTGGGTGTGTGTGTGTGTGTGTGTAGCCGATATCGCTATGAAATGAAGTGATTTGAACCACTCCAGCAGGCTGTGAGAACACAGCAGTGTAACGGCTGACTCCATGTGACGCCTCCCACCACACGGAGACCTTCATCTTCTGTTTCTACAGAGGAGCAACGCTCTTCTCCTCAACTCTTTCAACCTCCTTAACATTTCCCACTAACACAAGGCCAGTGTACAGCGTCCTCCTCCAACAAATGCTACCCAGTATAATTGTTTGAATGACAGTGTTTGGCGATGCCCTCCTGGCCCTTGTCTCATGTTGTATTCACTCAGCAGCAGTGGACCAAAGCCAGCACCAGGAAGTGGTGCGTCAGCAGGCTTGGCTACCTTACCTGTCTGACAGTGCCCACACGGTCTGGGACCCCGGGAGGGTCAGCCCCCTCCCCGGTGGGCCCCGGCGGCCCCAGGCCTTGGGCCGGGGCCTCTGGGCCCCTCAGTCTGCCGGTGGACGCGGCGCTGATGAGGGCAGCCATCTTGCTTCGGGTCTGCTCCTGCTGAGCCAGGAGCTCTCGCTGACCCTTCTCCGACTGCCACCACAGCTGCCATGTGCTGAAACATCGCCGTAGCAACCGCCTCCGGTCCCCCCCCGCGGCGAGCTGGTCGCGTCTGGAGGTGTAGCATCACATATGACATCATATATTGACCTTGGGTGTCTTGAAAGGCGCCTCTAAATTAAATGTATTATTATTATATCTATATGACCAGAGCACTTGGAGGGGATGGATCCCATCAATGGTGATAGGTGACCTCACTACAGGACCTTGGTATGAGCAATGATATTGAGCAACCATTGACATACCCACTTGGATCCATCAATCATAGATCAATCAATATGGTCCCATTGGCAGATCATTTCATCTCCTGGGCTGTTTTCTAACATAACGAGGGCGGCCAGTTCTACAGAGGGGGCCACCAGCACCTTTCACAGCAAGTATAGTAGGAGAGGCTGCTCCCTGCAGAGCCCATGGGTGGAGCTTACCTAGTCCAGCTCCACCTCTAGGTCCAGCTCCACCGTAAACCTAACCATAACCCCTTAACCTAACTATAACCCTACCTACTGGTTATAATTTAAGGGGAAAATTTCATTTTAAAGTTTTGTATTTCCATCTGTGGTGTAAGGCTATGGAGTAATTTCAGTTGGGAGATGAAGCAATGTCCGAACATAAACCAGTTTAAAATGAAATACAAAGAAATGATTTTCAGGAGGTAAAGGGATAAAGGAGGTGTTTATCATAGTGTATATGTTCATATGTATGCATGCATTGGTATATATATGGTGGTATTTATATAATACTGAATGTTCAATTAGATAATTTTATATGGATATTATAGATTGGATGTATTGATATATGTATTGATTGATAATATATTGTGTATGGTCAACTTAATACCCAAATAAAAAGATAACTAGACAATATTATTAAATAAATACGTCATGGTAAGGAATTTTAACTATTCATAACTAATGTATATATATTAAAATGTATATGGAATTATACATCAGTAATTAGGAAACTGACTACCCATTATGGATTAATAATTTAGAGAGAAATACATTTTCTTCTTCTCAGCCCTTTTCAAACGGGTAAAGCAAATGTTAGACAGTTTAATTTCATTTGTGGAGACATGACTCTGTATTAAAATTTAGTCCCATTGCACCTTCTTGACCGAGAAAAGGCAGACAGCGACTTTTTGGCGCTTGCGGATTGAAGACGACACTCCCACAATGCCAATCAGCGTTCTTTCCCAGAGGGACGTAACATAACAGCCAATCAGCGTTCACTCCCTGCAGTCCAGCGTGAACAGCAGCATGGAAGAGAGGTGATTGTTGCCGTTTGCGGACTCCTGGAGCTCTATATGTAAATAACTAGTGCTGTCAAGTGATTAAAATATTTAATCGCGATTAATCGCATTAATGTCATAGTTAACTCACGATTAATCGCGAGCAATCGCGATTAATCGCAAATGTTTTTTCTATGCTAAATATCCCTTGATTAATTTGTCCCATTAATTTTTTTAATTTTAATGCTCTTATCAATATGGAGAAGTGCATCGGCTTGCCTTGTGCAACTGTTTTTTTATTGATAACAACATTGGCATATACTGATCAAAACAGGACGATTAAAAAAAAAAGCCTATAGTGCAATTAAACGATGAACATACAAACATACTGCCTTGAACATAGCAGTCAGGCTACTGCTTCTTTGTTTTGAGCCAAAGAAAATAAAATAAAAGAATTGCGTTAATCGCGCGATAAAAAAATTAACGCCGTTAAAATTGGTTTGCGTTAACGCCGTTAGTAACGCGTTTAACTGACAGCACTATAAATAACATAATATTTTATTACATGGGTCTTCTCAATGCGGTGGAACGCTCCGTTCACTTGCATGGGCACTTCATAACTTCCGGCGGTGAATTATATTTGATAATTCACCGTTGCCAAGTAAAATTGACCACAAGGTAAACAAAGCTTCTATTTCATTCTTACTGACCGCCAGAGGCAGTAGCGAATACAGGTTTAGAGTACAAAATAAGCTTGAGTAAGAGCAATATTAGCCATTGACTCTTTTCTGGTAGCCCTGCAACTGCATGGTTGGAGCCACGGATTCGTCCTCCAAGGGCTGCTATTAGTCATGCACGACTATGTTATGAACCGCTCCAGGCCGTCGCACGGCAAAGCTGGTTCACATCAATACATTTAAAGGATGCATATTTTCACGTCCCAATAGCACCACATCACAGGCCATACCGGCGCTTCACATTTGAAGAGCGGGCCTACCAGTACAGGGTCCTCCCATTTGGGTTATCACTCGCCCCACAGATCTTCACAAGGTGAATGCGGGCAGAGCTCGCGCCAAAGCAATCCACCGGAATGCAAATCCTCCCTTATCTGGACGATTGGCTTATTTGCGCTCCAACCCGGTAACAGGCAGAGCAGGACACCACAGCCCTCCTGGGCCATGTGGAAAGGTTGAGTCTTACAGTCAATTATGGCAAGAGTTGTCTAATACCCAGCCAACATGTACTGTTCCTTGGCAGAATCCAGGACCCCGTCCAAATGCTTGCCTTCCCATCCCCGCTGCGGGTAGAGGCCATACCCAATGCATTTTCGGGAGGACAGGATGGTAAGGTACAGCCTTTCCGTTCGGCTGTTGGGAATGTTGACGTCAGTAACGTCAATAGTGCAACTGGGCCTCCTCCACTTGCGGCCGTTCCAAGTTTGGACCAATGGCCTCCACTTAGATCCGAGGTTGCACGGATCCAGGAAGGTCAGGGTGTCCAGTCAATGCCTCCTGGCATTACAACCCTGGAGGCGCAGGGTATATCTTGCCAAAGGTGTCACACTGGGTTCGATCCCCTCACGGCGTGACTTAGTGGTGACGGATGCTTCGCCCTCTGGCTGGGGGGTATTGTGGCAGCACAGGGCGGTGAGAGGGCTCTGGAGTGCCCAGCACAGGATGCAGCACATAAATGTGCTCGAGCTCCATGCTATTTATTTAGCGCTCCACAAATTCCTGCCATATTTGAGGGGCAGACATGTTCTGGTACGATGCGACAACAAGTCAGCCGTCTACAATGTGAACCACCAAGGGGGCACAAGTTCGGCTCAGTCGTTACAGGTTGCATAGCAACTTCTTGCATGGGCTCTCCCTTACTTTTCCAGCCTCAGGGCTATGTACCTTCCAGGGCCACAGAACACGGTGCCAGACTTTCTTTCACGCCAGAAACCTCCCTCGGGGGAGTGGCGACTCCACCCAGAGGTAGTAGAGGCAATATGGAGCAAATATGGCACAGCAGAGGTGGACCTGGTGCCTGCCGAAGAGGCGGGGCTGCTCTCACAGCTGGGGGGTCACATCTGGCACCCCAGACTAGAGTGCCTGCAGCTATGGGTTTGGCCCTTGAGGGGCCTGATCCACTTATAATGGCATGTGACCAGGAGGTAGTTCAAACCTTCATAGACTCAGGGGCTCCCTCCACCGGGGCACTTCATGCTAACAGGTGGAAGATATTTGTGAAGCGGTGTGAAGCTCTGAGAGAGGTACCGGAGTGTTCCTCAGTGCCAATGATACTGCGTTTCTTGCAATCCTTACTGGAAAGGAAGAATCAGCTTCCACCTTAAGGGTCTATGTGGCGGCCATTTCATCCAGGCACATTAAGGTTGATGACCAGACGGTGGGGTCTCATTCTTTGGTGACCTGATTTCTTAAAGGAGCCCAGCGGAAGAATAACCTAATAACCCTATCTTAACCCCTTAACCATAACCCTAACCCGGCAACTGGTACGCATCAGCTTGAACTGGTCTAGAGAGGTGGAGCTGGAGGAGCTCCACCTATTTGGCCCTGTAGTGAACACCACTTATATTAGTCATGTTAGAAGATAGCGAGCATGACTGTTCCCCCATTAAGAGACCACCACCACCACCCCCACCCCCACCAACACCACCACTACCACCACCCCTACTCTCCTCCTCCTCCTCCTGCTCCGTACCTGTGCTCGGTCCGCAGCTCCTCCTCTGTCGCCTCTCTCTCCCGGTGCTCCCGGGCGGCCCACACGAGCGTGCGCCAAGCCCGCCACGCTCTCAGGCTCCGCTTCCAGTCGCAGAGTGCCGCCGCCCTACCCAGCTGCAGCCTGCGCTCCAGCACCACCGAGTACCACCCGGAGAACGGCCTCTGCAGACACTGACCAGACCCGTGTGGTTACACACACACACACACACACATCAACACACGCTCATGTTACACACACACATCAACACACGCGCACGTTACACACACACTTCAACACATACGCATGTTACACACACACATCAACACATACGCATGTTATACACACACAAATCAACACACGTGCATGTGACACACACACATTAACACCTGCGCATGTTATGCAAAGACACATCAACACCCGCGCATGTTACACACACACACACACACACATCAACAAACGGCCATGTTACACACGCACACACACACATCAACACACGCACGTGTAACACACACACACACATCAACACACACACTTACAACACACACACACATCAACACCCGCGCATGCACCATAAACGCAAGCATCCACCTGCTCCACATACCACAAGTAGAACAACACACAGGTAAATACCTGACACAAAACTGCACACACACACACACACAAACGCATGCACACGCACACACAATAATTGGAAAAAGTATATGGGGGGTCTTTAAAGAGGCGGTGAACCCAAAACCAATTATTTTTGTTCTTAAACATGGACATTGGTCTTATATGATCTTCAACATGCTAATCTTTGCCATTTTATCCCCTTTGCTTAAATAAGTGCCCAATTAAGAGGAAAAAGTGCTAAAATCCTATGTTCTCACCATTCTCCCAAAAAGACTGTGAACGATCCACTCTGCTGAACGCAGGTTGCCCTTAATGACGTCAGACCTTTATCGAGGTAGTATAGTATAACGCTACGGTGTGTGGTGCATTTCATACACAACATTATATAAGCTTTTTTTCGTACACGTCTTAAAACGAAAGGTGACCGGGCATTCTCTGTTGCTGGACCAAACCTTTGGAATCCCCTTCCACCCCACATCAAGTCCTCTACCCCCCTTGCCAGTTTTAAGTCTAATTTAAAGACATACCTTTTCACTCTTGCTTTTAACAACCCTTAACCCCCTTAACCCTGTTCTTACTATTTTTATTGCTCTCTTTCTACTTATTTTCTACTTATTTTCTGCATTTATTTTTTAGTCAAGACCTGTGTATCCCTGGGCCCCTTTCAACAACTGTCCTGCCCAACCCTGATTTCTGGAAATGTAAAGCGCTTTGGGTCAACTCCTGTTGTTTTTAAATGTGCTATATAAATAAAAGTGACCTGACTTGACTCATATAACGCTCATAACAGTTACACAACGACTGTACTAAAAAGTATCAAAGTTTAAGTGGGTCGTAACGATAGGGATAACACGCCCCCCTCTTTCGTTAAACTGACAGTGTTGAGTGTTGAATTCAGCCGAGGCTGTGGCTCACTGGCTCTTTAAATTCTTACCTGGAGGTTGAGTATATGGAGCCTGGACTGGCTCTGCTCTGCGGGGGGGTGGTAGGTGGAGAAGGAGGGCCCTGCGCTGGGGGGGAGCACCGCTGCCTTCTGCCTGTCTAGCTTCTCCCTTTCCCTGGGAAACACACAGATGTTAGAAACACAGCTCTCCTTCATCATTTTACCTTATGAGTTCCGGCTGTAAGCGGTTTTAATTTGAGAGTGTTCCTCACAGAGGGGAGCGCCCCGGGCAGTGAGGGGGATGTGGTTATATCATCTCTGCACAGCGCTGGGTTCAGTGCCCCCTGGAGGACAGGCCCCCGTGCTCAGCGCCTTTCCACTCAAACAGAGGAGCAACAGAGGTACCATCCATCCCATCGACGTACCGCCTGACGAAACAGCCCTGTGATGGATGGAGCCACACAGGGGATTGATGATGTTCATTAAAGCCTGTGATGGGATGTGAGGATGGAGTGGTCCAGCCGTGGGAGTCCAGCCTGATATTCCGTTTGTGTTTCCAAGTGAATGTGTCTTGCCTCGGCTTGGCCGCAATTCATTTCCAAACATGGCCGCTACCTTTCTGGTGTTCCTTCAATCTCCAGCAGTCAGTTTAATGCTCTCGCTCTCTTCACGCATGT